>NC_056737.1:687500-807500 GCF_019279795.1 Protopterus annectens | reverse complement strand
ATCTATCCAAAGCCCTTGCCTCTATCAGGAGGGACAGGATTTTTAACAACAGAGGCCTTCACACCTTTAGGCCCCTGAGAGACAGTTTCCGGGTCTGCCCTAGGACTCTTAAAAAGATACTTATGAGCTTCAGGCACCCTATAGTACCTATCCGGTTTAACTGGGGCAGGAGGCAAAGAATCACGATTCAGGGAAGCTTCTGCAAAAACATCTTCCACCACATTCAGAACAGGAGGTATAGCTAAAGGCCTATGCTGGGGTAAAAACAAGAATTCCCTAAGCCTCTTCCTGGAATCAGAGAAATCTTGACCTTCCCATTTAAAATGCTCCCTCATGGAATGCAGAGTCTCTGAAAATGAAAAATCCTCAGGAGGAGAAGCTGAAGGAGTAGAATCATCCACATCAGAATCAGAATAAGGAGGATACTCCTGCAAGTCTTCAGCCGAAGACTCAGAAGCCTCCGAACATTTCTCAAAACTCTCAAACTCAGGTTCCACCCTAGGCCTCTTATCAGGAGGGGGCATAGAACCTCTAATCATAGTAATCAAATCCTCTGCCATTTTAAGCATATGTTTCTTAGGCAAAGACCCTGAAGCACTAGGAGAAACCCCCACTGAAGCTAAACTTGGCCTGCCTCTCAAAGAAGCCTTGGAAACAGAAGGGGAGGCTCTAACCACCTTAGGAAGAGAGGGAAGAACAGCCACCTGAGAAGCCCCTCAGCCTGGCCTACTTCCTGAGAGGATACATCCTGTAACAGTAAAGTCTCTCCCTGAGACTCCAAAGAAACTCCTGGCAGAACCTCCGCTCCACTGAGCCTTCTAAAGAACCGGCGCCTGGGACTGTCGGTTCTTCCACTCTAGGCTTTGCTGCTTTGTCCTTGCGCTTTTGGCGAAGCGGGCGCCGGAGCATCCGACGGCATTTTATAATTACAACGCTTCCCAAAACTAACCTGGCACAGTCTAACCTTCTCTTAATAGTGCGTTTGTTAAATCTAGCACAAGAGCGGCATCCAACAACGTTGTGCTCAGGCCCTAAACAAGGTATACACAAAGTATGGTAATCCCTATGAGGTATCTGTTTCCCACAAGAAATACAGTTATTCACTTTTCTGACATCCGTTAAATACTGAGGCAAGAAATAAACAAAATATGCCCCTACGGGGTACTTAGCCAACTTTGATTCGGTCTGAAACTCTGACTTCAGAAACTTTCAGAACGCCAACCTGCACTCGCAAAATTGCTTCTGCATCGGACCATGCGGCAAAAAAGACTGAAGATATGAAGTCGGTCATGCGCATTAGTACCCTGACGTACTGACGTCAGTCTAATGCGCCCTGACCGACGTCAGCCATATACTTTGGTATTCGGGCCGACTGGACAGCGGACTACCCTGTAGTTAGGACTGCAGCAATGTGGAATGAAGAACATCAAGTCTTGACTTTTGGATGTTGACTGTGTATCCCCAAAGCCTGTAGCAGGTGGATGGCATAGGCCAAGTCCTTTATCAAATTTCCCTTGTTGTCCGCTTGTATAAGGCAGTCGTCCAGATATGGGTAGATTTGAATCTCCTGAAGTCTGCAGTGTGCAAATTACTGATGCCAGGCATTTCGTGAATACTCTGGGCGCAGTAGATAAGCCAAAGGGCAATGCTGAGAATTGATAATGCTCTGATCCTGCAAGAAATCTGAGGTGTCTTCTGCAACTTGGTCGAATAGGGACGTGCAGGTATGCCTCCTTGAGATCTAGAGTCACCAGCCAAGACTCCTTGCCCAACATGGGAAGAAGTTGCTGTAGGGTCAGCATCTTGAATTTTGGCACAATGAGGTAAGTATTCAGTGCGGACAGGTCGAGAATAGGCCTCCATTGATTTTCTTTTCTTGGTACAAGGAATAGTCTGGAGTAAAATCCTTGGCATTGTTCTGAAAGTGGTACCTTTTCTATAGCTTTTATTTGAAGCAAGTTGTTGATCTGATTTAAAGCCTCTGCCCTCTGATTTGGTGGTAGGTTTGGCATTCCGTTTCTTTTTGGCAAAGTGTGGAAGTGGAACCTGTATCCTTTGTCTATTATTTGCAGTGTCCATGTGTCCCTTGTAATATAATGCCAGTTTTTTGAGAATAAAGCAAGCTTTCCGCCCAAGGGTGCTTCCAGTTGAGCCCTGGTAGGCGGAATCAGAGTAAAGTCATTGAGCCTGTCCTGGTGTAGTAGTTGTTGTTGCTGCTGTTGCACTACCCCTCTGGCTGGCAGGCTGCCACTGACGACCTCTGTAGGAGCCCTTCGATTGGCCTCTGCCTCGGGGGCGTCTGTTCCTGCCTCTCTGGGCTCTGTCCGAGTCTGGAAAGGACCAATTCTTAGTAGGCCAGTTTCTGCTGAATCTCGGTGGTTGTACTTGCAGGAAATCCTTAACTGTTTGCACAGATTTTGCCTTTTCTTCAACCTTTTTTAAGACCTCCTGAGCAGAGGAGCCAAATAAATTTTGTTTCTCCATTGGAGCATCCAGGAGTTTAGCTTTAACATGGTCTGGCAAAGATTGTTCCTTCAGCCAGACATGCCTACGAATAACTGCCCGTCATAGCTGACCTAAATGAAGCCTCCAATACATCATAATTAGAAGTTATGTACCTACCATAACGTTCCATGTTAGTTGTCTTCTCTCGCCTTCTTTCTTGCTGGATGGGTTCGGAGCCGATCCTCGGCTCCGACTCGGCACTAGCTTTAGCTCGAGAACTCCTTTTACCAGCTCGAGGCAACCCTATATCCCATGATGCAAGGCGGAACTACCTCAGATCTCGTTTGGTAGCTAACTAACCCCGCTAAAGACTTATCCTAATATAATTAGGAACCATGGTTCCTAAAAGAAGTCCTCATAACAATGCTCCAGAGGAAGCAATCTAATAGGAACTCTCCAAGATCTGTCCAGGCCAGGGGAAGGAGGGAGGGATTAAAAGAAGGCGAGAGAAGACAACTAACATGGAACGTTATGGTAGGTACATAACTTCTAAATGTTAAGTTGTCAATCTCGCCCATTCTTGCTGGATGGGACCGGCCCCTAGCACCTGTATCCCGGTGGCTCAATGGAACAGACTCTTGAGAACAGTGGAACCAAAACTGGCCCTATCTCTGGAGGCCAAATCCAACTTGTAATGAGACACAAAGGTATGAGGCGTGGCCCAAGTAGCTGCTGCACAAATAGTGTCAATGGGAAGTCTATCCTGAAAAGCTACAGAAGTGGATAGACTCCTGGTCGAATGTGCTTTTGGCTTAGAAGATAGTTGTTTGCCCCTTAGAGAGTACACATAGGAAATGGTGGAAGTCAACCATCTAGATAAGGTCACTTTAGATACTGGAAGACCCAACCTGTTTCCTGCATAGGAGACAAACAATTGGTCTGATTTTCTAACTTGTTTAGTCCTATGTAAGTAGTACCTGAGCTGACGGTGAACATCCAAAAAATGTAGCTTCTGTTCAGCTCTGTCAGAATAGTTAGGAAAGAAAACTGGTAGATCAATAGACTGGTTAATATTGGCTTGAGATACAACCTTGGGAAGAAAGGAAGGGTTAGTTCTGAGCGAAACCCTATCCTTATGAAACACCAGATAAGGTGAACGAATACAGAGGGCCTGAATCTCAGAAACTCTTCTTGCAGAGGTAACAGCCAGCAAAAATATAGTTTTCCATGTCAACAACTTTAAAGAACACGAGCAGACGGTTCGAAGGAGGTAGAATTAGGGATGCCAACATTAAGTTCAGATCCCATTGCGGAGGAGGATGTTTCACAGGCGGTTTTAGGAGAAAAACTCCTTTCAAAAAGGCTTTGCATAACTTATGAGACATGATGTTATTGTCCTGCAAGCCAACATGAAATTTGGAAATAGCAGCCATTTGTACTTTGACTGTAGATGATGACTATCCCGAATGAAAAACCTCCGCCAGGAAATCCAAAACAGAATGTATAGGAGCGGTGAAAGGATCAATATTTCTGGCGTTTGCCCAAATAGAAAACGCCGCCACTTGCTAGCATAAACAGTTCTAGTGGACGACTTTAAAGAAGACACTAAAATGTCTCTGACTGAGTCAGAAATCATTGGTAGCCTGGCTAGGGAAGGAAGTGGAGCAACCAAGCAGTGAGGTTGAGAGAATGAATGGCTCGGTGCTGCTGACCCGACTGGTGGATCAAAAGATCCGGAACTGGGTCCAGATGCCAGGGCTGCACCAAAAGGTGATGATGTAGAGACGGAAACCAAATTTGTCGAGGCCAATATGGAGCAATGAGGATCAATTTGGCTCTCAAAACGGTGGCTTTCTGAATGACTTGTGGAATCAATGGAAAGGAGGAAAAGCATAAAGAAGTCCCCGAGGCCAATCCTGGGTTAGAGAGTCTCTCAAGGGTTGGCCTGGAAGAGGAAATAGTGTGAAGTAATCTGGGCACTTGCTGTTTTGAGGGGTAGCAAAAGATCGCAACAAGGTGCCCCACTTCAGAAAAATCTGATCCACTACAGACTGATTGAGAGACCACTCGTGAGGCATCAGAATAGATCTGCTTAGCCTGTCCGCCAATAGGTTGGACCTGCCGGGATGTGTTGCTATCAGAAACCGCTGAGAAGAGATCACCCATTGCCAAAGTCTGAGAGCTTCTCGACATAAGGGATAGGACCTGGTTCCGCCCTGTTTGTTGATGTACCAGACCACGGACATATTGTCCGTCTGTACTGCAATAGTCCCTGTGGGAAGAAAGTCGATGAGGGCTTGCAACGTTAAAAGCACTGCTCTCATCTCCAGGACATTTATGTGCAGGTGGTATTCTATGGGTTGCCACGTCCCGTGGACCATCCTGCCCTGATAATGCCCCCCCCACCCGATCAGAGAGGCATCCGTGGTGACTGTGGCAACTGGAGGAGGGGGAACAAATGGTCGGCCCTGATGAAGAAGAGGGGAAGATACCCACCATCGTAGATGAGCCCTGCAAGACTGTGTCACTAAGACCTCGTGTCTCATGGGCAGATCGTGGTACCACCACTGCGTGCACCACATCCACTGCAGGAGACGATGTGGAAGCGAGCTAGTGGAAGAAGAACAATGGCTGCAGCCATTAGGCCTAGAACCTTCAAGACAAACCTGGCTTTGACCTTGCTGCTTTGTAACAGAAGCTGAACAAATTTCTGGATGTCCAGAATCCTTTGATTTGTTAGTCTGGCTAACATGTTGACGGTATCTAACTCTGCCTATAAAGGTGATAGATTGGCAAGGCAGCAGAGAGGATTTTTCAAATTCACCTAAATTCCTAGACTCTTGCAAAGCTGTAAGGTGTAGTCTCTGGACCGAAGAAGCTGATCCTTGGAGGTGGAGAGGAGCCAGTCGTCCAAATAAGGAAACACTTGGAATCCTCGACGTCTCAGGTGAGCTGTGACCACCGCCATGCATTTGGTGAACACTCTGGGGGCTGAAGTGAGGCCAAAGGGCAGTGCTCTGAATTGGTAATGACTGGCTCCCAGCGAAAGCGGAGGAACCTTCTGGAGCGGCTGTGAATCTTTATATGATAGTACGCATCCTGAAGGTCTATCGAGCACATCCAGTTGTCCTTGCCCAGAAAAGGCAGAATGGATTGCAGCGTGACCATCCGAATCTTGCCTTTTGACAGACTTGTTTAGTCTGCTTAGGTCTAGTATTGGTCTCCAATCTCCCGTCCTTTTGGGGACCAAAAGAATCTTGAGTAGAAGCCGGATCCTACTTGGTCTGCCGGCACTGTTTGGATGGCTCTTTTCCCAGGAGTTTTGAAACTTCCTGTTTTGCCAAATCCCTTTGACCGGGTGAGATGTCTGGAAGGGATTATAGAGGTACGGGAAACCTTCAAGGGGATTTTGTAACCCTCGGATATAATCGACTGTACCCACTTCTCTTGTGATAGGGATTGCCAGGCTACTGGGTACAGCGAAATTCTTCCCCCGACTGCCTCCAAGGGTGGACAGTCGGGCAACACCTCAGGGATGCTGAAAAGGCTTCTCAGGAAGAGGCTCCCTGTTGCCCTGGTTCTGAGGACCCCCCCTGCCTCTAGGGCGGCGTCTATTATTGTTACCCCTCTGCCTCTAGGGGTAAACTGACCACGTGTGTCCGTGTAGCTCCTTGGGCTTTACGGAACCACATCTTCCCCCCCTTCTGACCCTTGGGATATGGTCTAGAAGGAGTGGAAAACTGGACTCCAACGGCAGAAAGTTTTACCGTCTTGTTCACATCTGGTCAAAGTATCCTTCACCTGAGGTCCGAACAAAGCCGAACCGTCAAAGGGGGTGTTGGTGAAGGACGCCTTAAAGGTCCATGAAATTACACAGCCGCATCCAGGCTTGGCGTCTAAGAGCAACACCTGTGCCTGCGGCCCTGCTCGTTCCATCGGCTGCATAAGATATGAGCCGCATGGAGGAGTTAGATATCTAATTCAGGATAGCTAGCTGAGAGGCAATCTTTTCCTGAGCCCCAGCAGCTGAAGGATCCTGGACTACTTCTCCCAGTTCCTTGAGAATATCTCGTTGAAGCCTGGTGAAGTGACAAAGGTAATTCAGCGAACGCATTGCAAAGGTCGCTGAAGAAAACATCCCCTTTCCATACCTGTCCATGGTCCTAGAATCCTTATTAGGAGGATGGACAGGTACTGAAGGATCCGCCAGTTCCTTCTTAGTGGCCGCCACCACCATAGCATCCACAGAGACACCTTTGGACAGGAACTGTTTGTCCGAAGGGGCCGTGATGAACTTGGATGGTCTCCTGGGGACAGGTTCCACAGAATCTGGAGCCACGCCTTCCGAGCCACTACCTGCATGAGTGGGTCGAAGGCGGAGACACCCAGGAGGTGGAGGGTCGGGATCCAAAGCCTCCAGGTATACCGACTCATCCTCGGAGGGTCAATGGAGGGCCAATTCCCCTCTGTTTGAGGAGCTCAAGGACGCCTGAAAATGAGACATCCTCAGAGGGGACCGTGGGGAACCCTCCGACTCATCTAAGTCGGTATCAGATGTAGTAGACTCAGGGAGTCTGTGTGTTTCCTCTTACGCCCCTCTTCCGAGGGGTTCCCCTGCAGGGTCAGGAGAAACCTCGGAAGAGGAGGAAATTCCCAGTGGGGAAACCTGGGGCGATGGATCCCTGGGCCTGAGAGCAAGAGGCTGGCAAGAGGCATCTGCAGGCACTGATGAGGGAGGAGCTAGAGGGATAGACCGCTGACCAGGCTCAGAGGCCAGGACACTCCTCATCACCTCAAAGGCTCCTCTCCCGGGAGACCTGAACACACCCGCTCGAAGAAGAAACAGGAATGGTCGGCTCCAAGGAGAGAGAAGGCTCGAGGCGATGTCGGCGCCGAGCTTACCAAAGCAAGCCCGAGAGGGAGAGCGGGTCGGACAAGGGTCCGATGCCACTAGCCCCTCGAGCCGACAGTGGAAACCCGACGACCGGATCCCTCCAAGGAAAGTCTCAAGGAGGAGATCGGAGCCGAGGATGACGGAGCCGAAGGATGTATCGGCCCGCATCGAAACAGTCGCTGTCCCAAGAGCTCCGCCCAACTCTGGTGTGGAGTCGGAGGAGGAATCTCAAGAATTGGGGCTGTAGCCAAGTCTGTTGAGACGGGCTATGGAGCATTTGGGCCAGTGCCTGAGACTTCAACAGCCTGCTTACCACCCTCTCCAAATCGTGGTCAGACAGCCTGGAAGATCTCAAGATCGGCTCCGATGGCTCCGCTCCGACAAAAGAGGAGACCCGGAGCCGAGTGAATACTTAGTATCAAGGGGACCGGGATCTCTTACGGGCCGGAGCCATCGGAGCGAAGTCCCTTGAACCCCAGAGGGAGCCGAGGATCTCGCCCGATGTTGGATAAAGTGTCGGCTCCAGCCGAGCCGACAAGGCAACAGTAGTCAGGGTATCGGAGCCGGCCGCACCAACCCACTACTCTAGCAGAAGAAGCATCGGCTCCAGCCGAGCGATCGACATCGGCCGACGAGCCGGAGCCACCGGAGGAGGCTTGGACACTGTAGCCTGAGCCTTCGGTGGCTTAAGAGGTTTTCCTGCCCCTGCTTAGAGGAGAACCTTCAGGTTTTAACAAACCTCGGAGGATCAGTTTGTTCCTCCTTTCCTGCAGGACTCTCTGGCTAAAGGCATGACACAACGCACAGGAGTCCTGCAGGTGCAAAGGCCCCAGGCAATACACACAAGAAGTGTGACCGTCTGTCAGGGACATTTTCTGACAGCACTGGTCACACTTCTTGAAGCCTGAGACCTTGCCTTCCCTAGACATCCTAAAAGGATATACACAAACAGTCCCCACAAACACACAACTTAATCCCTACACAGACACACAGGAAGGGAATAACTTGGGGAACTAGGCCTGACTAAAACTTTAACTGAAAAAACTATTTTAAAAGTTTAAAAAGGAAGGGAATAGGGTGGGCTGTACTAAATACAGGCTAACCTAACACTGAAGGGAAATTAAAACCCCTAACTAAACTTTTTTCTTATTTAACAAAAAAAAATTACCTCAGCTGGCAAAGGAGACCTCTTTCGCTAAGCGGCAAACGAGATCTGAGGTAGTTCCGCCTTGCATCATGGGATATAGGGTTGCCTCGAGCTGGTAAAAGGAGTTCTCGAGCTAAAGCTAGTGCCGAGTCGGAGCCGAGGATCGGCTCCGAACCCATCCAGCAAGAATGAAGGCGAGATTGACAACTTAACATCCACACTTTAAGAAATGATTACTAACCTGCTGTGAGTTGTGTACCAAATCCTGAAGGGATTTATGGTCAAGGGGTTCAGGAGAAGAAAGTTTCTTATTCAGTTCATCTAACAAATACTCTTGGTACTGTATCATATGAAATTGACAATTTAATGCCCTGACAGAAAGAGTTGCAGAAGTATATACCTTCTTACCCCATCTCTCTAAAGCTCTAGACTGTCTTTCAGAAGGTAGAGGATTTTTGGCAGTGGCAGCCGCAACCCCTTTAGGGCCCTGAGAAATAGTTTCTGGGTCTGCAGAGTGGGCTTTATACAGATGGAAATGAGAATCCGGGACCCTGTAGTATCTATCAGGTTTGGCAGGGGCCAGAGGGAGAGTATCAGGGGCTGTACTGACATCATTGTACACATCATCAATTACATTCAAAACAGGAGGTATAGCTAAGGGCCTATGTTGAGGCAAATGTAAAAAGGTCCTTAATCTTTTTCTAGAATCAGAGAATTCCTGACCTTGCCATTGAAAATGCTCTCTCATGGAGTGTACAGTCTCACCAAAGGAAAACTCTTCAGGAGGGGAGGCGGATAGATTTTTCAGCATCAGAATCTTCATAGGGCGAATAAGCCTCCTCCTGGTGGTCTGACAACTCAGATCCATCCGTGGACTCATCTTAAGAGTGTGGGTCAGAGGGGTCAGTCCTGGGCCTTTTGTCTGGTGGAGGGTGAGGCCCTGTCCGGGTGAGGTTGTGAACCTCTAATTAAAGAAATAAGGTCCTCTGCAAGGCTGAGGATCTGAGAACTAGAGGAAGGCCTCTGGGAGGTAGTTTTGGGAGGCAAAGCTTTAGAAAGTTTAGCAGCTTTAGCCCTAGAAAAGGCCTTAATGGACATGGAAGCAGGGGGCCTAGCTGCCCCACGTGCAGGAGTAGAAATGTCCAAAGGTATGGTGTCGGACATTTCCTGGACACTGGTTTCGGTAGGTAGCTCGGTAGCCGACTCAGCCGGGGTCGCCCAGGCCGCGGTGGTCGGTTGAATGGATTCGGAAGAAGGAATCTCAGAGGACTCTGTTTCAGCCGAAACCGAGACACTCGCGGTAGGCTTTACCGTGGTTTCAGCCGAAACCGCGGGCCGCGAGTGTCGGTCCATGTCCTTCCGTTTTTTCACCAAATGCGATGTCGGAGTCTCCGACGGCATTTTATATGCAAAACTAGCCCCAAAAAATTCCTCTGCAAACTCCGACCGACGTCTAAGAGTTCGTCGGTTGAAGGAAGCACAGGCTGAACAGGCCGATACGTCGTGGTCTGGGCCTAAGCAAGGAAGGCAGTAGGAATGGAAATTCTTATGAGGTATTTGTTTCCCACAAGTTAAACAATTATTTACTTTATCTGACATTGGCTGAGGCAAGAAAGAGTCCCCAACGGGGTACTTAGCTTTTTCGAAGTCTTCGGTAGCTGAATTCACTGGATCTGACCGACCGGCACTTGCGAACAGCTTCTGCTTCAGGCACCGCGCGGCAAGAAAGACTGAGGAAAATGGCGTCGGCTGATGCTTTTGTACCCCAGCCACTCTGACGTCGGGGAAAGTGCGACATCAGCCGAGGCCAAACCCAGACTTTGGAATCCGGCCGACCGAAGGGCTGCCTGAGGCAGGACAACCCATATGTTATGACTGCAGATGCATCCTTGAAGGACATTTCAGTGTTGCCTTATTTATATTAACTATTATCACTCTAAAAACCCAATCCAAAATATAGGGGCCTGACAAAATATACCCTTTGTATAAAGAGGTCTGACATTGCTGTCCACAAGTAACTGTGAAAACTAACTATTTTAAGCCTAAAACCTACTTGCTATTCTGCCCTACTCCCATTCAACCTGAACAACTTGCCTAACTCTCACTTTAATACAGATATCTATATGTTACACACATGCATATATAGCTGTTACACTACAAATGTTTACACAATACAGTCCATTTCATCATATGGTGATCGTACCAGTGTGAAATGCATTGTATCAGTGTGAATGTATACTTTTATTCAATAAAATTTTATGTAATGTGAACCAGTTCAATATGCTACTATGCATCACTTGCTAATAATGCTCTGTCAAAAGATGACACTAATGTTTAATTTACTCATGTTGACTTACATTGCATCTTGTATTCATTGTAAAAATGCAACTCTCCTCCCCAGGCCTCTGCTTGAAAAGGGGTTCTACACCCAGTCGGGACTTTTGCCAGTCAAGCGAAAATAAATAGCCTAGTAATCACCTAAGAACCTATTAGCCAAAGAGCCATTTTAAGCCTAACCAAGCTCATCCCCAATTTCCCACAATGTTGCTGACCTGTCAATACCACACAGAACTGGATGGTTACAATATAGACTTGTACATATCAAGTGTTCACAGGCCCCCCCCCCCCTCTCCATTAGGGACATAGGTGCAAAGCAAGGGCTAAAATTTGTGATTTCCCATCCAATGATCCAAGTCATGTTTAAACAGGGTTATGGATGGGCTTTGCTTCACACAGATGGAATTTATTAGTTATGTACTTACCATAACTTGGTATCTCTGTGTTGTCCATTCTCATTCTGCTTCACTGATGGGTTCGGATCAAACCCCTCAGATCAGACTCGGCCACATTTTTACCAGGCTTAACTCCTCCCTTACCCATAATCCTCTGCCCTTAGCACAACTTCCTCAGATTGAGTTTGCTGCCCACCTATAAAAAAAGAAAGAATAAGGAAACAAGGGCTCCACCTGGAAAGTACAGTTGTGTACATTTACCATAAATGTAGATGTTAGAGTGTATTCACTGTTGCAGTCATTACATTTGGGTAATCCCGCTGGCAGGTTGCCCTCAGTCAGCCTGAATTTCATAGTCTTGGGTCCTGCATCAGCTGCTGTCACCCCTTCCCTGACGTCAGGTCATCAAAGGTATAAAAGAAGCAGCCAACACCATTTGCTTCTGTTTTTCTTGCCCCAGATGTCAGGTGCCCCCTAAAAGGGTAGCCAAAATTTATATTACATATATATATATATATATATATATATATATATATATATATATAAAAAACACAAATATAAACTTTACCTTCATCTAAAAGCAAATACACCACATAGGCTGTATAAATCAGTGAGTGAAGACAAGTTCTAGCAGAAAAAAGGGGGATGGCGGGTGGGTAACCTGGACTGCAACAGTGAATGCACTCTAACATCTACATTTATGTTAAGTGTACACAACTGTACTATGTTCTTCGTGTTTCACTGTTGCAGTCATTACATTTGGGTAGAGTCCCAAAGCTATGGTTGGGAGGCTGGAGCTTAACAGCATTAGAAGCGGCTATGAGGCCCTGCAGAACTACAGTGGCAAAGCCTGCCCTGGATTTAGAGTAGAGTGGCAGATGATAGTGCTTTGTAAAGAAGTGCACAGAACTCCAAGTAGAAGCCTCTAAACTGTCTTTGGTTGGTACTCCCATGAGAAAGGCTGCTGAAGTGGCTGCAACTTTGGTTGAATTTGGCCTAATGCCCTTAGGCACTGGTTTGCCATGGTGTAAATAGCAGAAACGAATGCAATGGCCTATCCACTTTGAAATAGTCCACTTAGAGATGGCCTTTCCTTGTGATCCTGCAGCATATGCCACTGGTAATTGCTCTATCTTCCTGAAAACTTTGGTTCTGTCCAAGGAGAATCCAAGTTGTCTGTGTACGTCCAAACAATGCAGAATTCTATCCCCCTTGTTCTGCGGATTTGGATAAAAAGTTGGCAGATGAACAGTTTGGTTAAGAGCCACACTGGACACCACCTTAGGCATAAATGTTGGGTTTGTCCTCAGAGAGACCCTGCCTAGATAAAACAAAAGGTTCCACAGCCATGAGTGCTTGTAGCTCTGAAACCAGACTTGCAGAAATTATTGCTAGGAGCAGAGCTGTTTTTCAAGTTACAAACTTTGTCAGCAGTAGCAGTTGGCTCAAAAGGAGGCAGGGTGAGTTTTTCAAGACATAGTTGAGGTCCCATGCAGGCATTGCTGATCTTGGAGGCCTTAAGGTTTTGGCTCCTCTGAGGTACCGCTTTAATAAAGGATGAGAAAAGATTGGTGTCTCTGTATTGTAATGAGCGAAAATGGCAGAGGAATTAATTTAATTGATGACAAAGATAGGCCTTTGTCCAGCATCTCAGTTAAGTATTGCAAAATCTGAGGAATATTTGGAACAGCTGTATCGATTCCTTGTGCCTGGTTCCAAGCACAGAATATCTTCCATTTTCCAGCATAAGATTTTCTAGTACTAGGCCTTCTGGCTTCCAAAATGACATTCATCACAGCTTTACTGACAAGTGTGTTTTGTATGACTACATTATCCGCCAAGCTGCCAGGTTTAAAGTACAGAGGTGGCTGTGCAGGATCCGATTGTTTTGCTGGGATAGTAGATGAGGTATTTGAGGTAAGGTCCAAGCTGGGCATTGAGACAAGTTCCTTAGGATTGGATACTAGTACTGGCGGGGCCAGTCTGGGGCAATCAGTATCATCTTTGGCTTCTCCTGTCTGACCTTTAGGAGTACCTTGGGGAGGAGAGGCAGTGGAGGAAAGGCATATACTAAGAGAGCGTCCACTTTCAATGCTTGTCTTGGATCAAGTCCTTGGTGCAGAATCTTTTTAGTTGGTAGTTGTGAGGGGAGGTGAATAGATCTATGTCCGGGCATCCCCATTTCCTTGTTATCATGCTGAAGACTTTTGGATCCAGCTGCCACTCGTGGGGATCCATGAGGTTTCTGCTTAGTTCGTCTGCCAGAGTGCTTTCCTTTCCTGGCAGGCATTGTGCCTGCAGATGTATTTGGTAAGTCAATGTTATGACCCACAAAGCCATGGTTAGTCTGCAAAGGGGGTAAGAATGTGTGCCCCCCTGCTTGTTTATATACCACATGACCGTGGTGTTGTCTGTCTTTATCAGTAGTTGTCCCGGATGAAGTAGGTCCTTTAAGGCTGTCAGGGCATTTTGAACAGCTAGCATCTCCTTTTGATTGATATGTAGATGCATTTGGTTTGAGGACCATTTGCCCTAAATGCATCTTCCTGCCATGTGTGCCCCCCCAGGCATAATCTGAAGCATCCATTGTTAGTGTCTGCCTGGCTGGGGGTAATATGAATGGCTGTCCCTTGTTCTGGTGACAAGCCTTCGCCCACCATCGAAACTCCTCTTGCAGGCAGGGAATGAGAGTAATCATCGTTTCCAGGCTGTGACTATGTTGAGTCCAACACTTAGGTACCATTGAAGTTTCCTCATATGCAGTCTTGCATATGGAATTAATAGGATGCAGGATGCCATGAAGCGCAAAGCCTGCATAATTTTTCTTGCAGATAACTGGGCCTTTGTTGCCAACATTTTGAAATAGGTAGTCAGTTGCCTTTGTCTGGCGTGAAATAAGCCATCTGGGCAGTTGTATTTAAGCTTGCACCCAGGAATATTCTCTTGAGAGGGTACTACTTTTGATTTATTTTCGTTGACTGTGTACCCTAGGCATGTCAGAAGTCTTTTCACAAACGCCAGATGCTGTAGAAGAATGTCCTTGTTCTCTGCTTGAATTAGACAGTCATCTAAGGAAGGATGTATTTGTATTCCTCTTTGTCTATAGAATGCAATTACTGGTGCCAGGCACTTTGTAAAGACCCTGGGCACAGTAGATAAGCCAAAGGGCAGTGCAGAGAATTGGTAATGCATTGAACCAGCCTTGAAATCTGAGGCATCTTCTGCATGATTGTCTGACTGGGACATGCAGGTATGCCTCGTTTAGGTCTAAAGTCACAAGCCAAGCATTCTTGCCCAGCATGGGCAGAAGCTGCTGCAAAGTCAACATTTTGAATTTTGGTATATCTAGGATTGTGTTCAGAATAGATAGGTCCAGTACTGGTCTCCAGGCCTTGTCCTTTCTGGGTACCAATAACAGTCTAGTAAAATCCTTGTCCCTGCTCTTGCTCTGGTACTTGTTGAATGGCCCCAGTGTCCATGAGGGATGAGACTTGTTTTTGCGCCTCTACCCATTGATTTTTTGGCAGATCTGGCCAACCGTTTGCCTTTGGCAGGGTATGGAAATGGAACTTGTAGCCTTGTGACACTATATTTAGAACCCACTTGTCCTGGGTTATAATGCACCAGTTTTGAAAAAAAAGTGCTAATTTTCCACCTAAGGATGCTGCCAGGACATAAGTGCTTGGTGCTGGCAGGGAGAAGTCATTGGGACCGTTTCCTGTATGGCTGTGATTTGTCTTCTCCAACTTTGGAGGTAGAAGCACCCCATTGCTTTGACCTGTATGAACCTTGCGTCTGGGATCTGCCTCTAGGGCGTCTGGATCTGCCCCTTTGAGGTCTGTCTGACACAAGAAAGGACCAATTATTTGTAGGCCAGTGTCTACTAAACCTAGGTGGCTGTACTTGTAAAAAAATCTTGACAGTTTGCATAGATTTAGCTTTGTCCTCCATTTTCTTTAACACCTCTTCTGCCTTAACATCAAACAAAGTATCATGCTGTAAAGGTGCATCTAATAATTTAACTTTAACATGATCAGACAGATTTTGTTCCTTTAACCAAGCATGCCTCCTAATTACAGAACCTGTAACTGCGGCCCTGCAGGCGGCCTCCAAAGAATCAAAACCACATTGCAAAGTATGCTTTCCAACTTGTTCAGCTGCATGCAATAAATCCTGCATTTTCTTGTTTTCTACACATTCAGAGTTTAACAACATTTTCTGTTTAAGCAAAGCAATGACATGTTGCTGATATTTGAGCAAATGAAACTGACAGTTTAAGGCCCTTATAGCCAAGGTAGCAGATGTGTAAACCTTTTTCCCCATCTACCCAGTGCACTAGAATCCCTGTCAGAGGGGGTAGGGTTTTTTGCAGCAGAAGCCTCAACTCCTTTGGGACCCTGTGAAATAGTTTCTGGGTCAGCAGCAGGATTTTTAAAAAGGAATTTATGAGAGTCAGGAACCCTGTAATATCTGTCAGGCTCAACAGGAGCTGGAGGTAAGGAATCAGGGGTCAGACTAGACTCCGAAAACACATCACCTACAATGTCCAACACAGGTGGAATGGCTAGAGGCCAGTTTTGCGGTAGTAAAAGGAAATCCCCGAGCCTCTTTTTAGATTCTGAAAAATCTTGGCTCTCCCTCACGGTATGCAAGGTTTCCCCAAAAGAATAGTCCTCTGGAGGAGAAGCTGAAGGTATAGATTCTTCAGCATCAGAATCCTCATGGGGGGAAGAGAATATTCCTGATCAGAAGAGGAATCAGAAGAAATAGAAACCTGATCTGAAGATTCATAGTCAGTCTCTTGCCTACGCCTCTTATCATGAGGGGGATGGGAACCCCTGATCAAGGTAATCAAGTCTTCGGCCATTTTGAGCATCTGTTTTTTTGGGCATAGAGGCCTGTCCACGTGGCTCTTGAATTTGTTTCTTTGCTTTAGAAGGTGCTTTAGTCTTTGCCTTTGAAGCTGAAGTCGGTTTAATGTAAATATGTTTAGTTCTGAATACACCCTCAGAAGCCGGTGCCTGCTCAGCGGCTCCGGACCCATCTGAGGGAGTAGTGTCTGAGGATCCAACACCTCGAGTTTCCAGTGGCATAGCCGACTCCACGTGGGAGTGAGTAGCAGTCTGCGACTCTAAAGTAGCGGGCGTCAGGGGCTGAGAAAGCACCTCACTGAGAACCGGTGACTGGCTTAGGAGAAGCTTCATCGGTTTTGGACCTCGGTTGTTTATCTCTCTCCTTTTCTTTGCATTTTTTGTGAACTCTGGCAGTCGGATGGCTATCCAATGACATTTCTGGATAATTAAACTGGTGTCCAAAATAGTTTAAAGCAAAATCATACAGACGCTTAATATTGCATCGGTTAAATCTACCACAAAACCGACAACCAGAAACGTTGTGATCAGGGCCTAGGCAAGGAATGCAGTAAGAATGAAAGTCTTTATGAGGTATTTGCTTTCCACAAGAAATACAATTATTAGCTTTTTCTGACATCGGTCTGCAGCAAGAAAAAATTTTCCCCAATGGGGTACTTAGCTTTATTGGAGACTTCGGGTCTTAAACTCGAACATGAAAAATCTCAGGAGTCGGACGACCAGCACTTGCGAACTGCTTCTGCTTCAGGCACCGCACGGCAAGAAAGACTGAAGAAAAAGGCGTCGGCTGCTTCTTTTATACCCCTGACGACCTGACGTCAGGGAAGGGGTGACAGCAGCCAACGCAGGACCCAAGTCTTTGGAATTCAGGCCGACTGAGGGCAACCTGCCAGCAGGATTACCCAAATGTAATGACTGCAACAGTGAAACACTAAGAACATCAAAGGTTCCAACAAAGGCCTTTCCAAATCCTTCAGAACAAAATATTTTTTGGAAGGAGATGGATGGGCATAAGGTGAAGCAGAATGAAAACAGACAACACAGATACCAAGTTATAGTAAGTACATAACTAATAAATCTGAAGTTATCCTCCTCATTCTGCTTCACTGATGGGTCACAGTCCCCAGCTACTCTGCTTCACTGATGGGTCACAGTCCCCAGCTACAAGACTTCTTGGGTGGCCTCAAGGAAGGATATGCCAGAGCACCAATGAGCCGAAGGATGCCCTGTTCCTGGAGACAATGTCAAATTTATAATGGGTCACGAAGGTATGAGACTTAGACCAGGTAGCTGCAGCACAAATGTCATCAATAGATGAAAAGGCCGCTGATGCAGCTATGGATCTTGTTGAATGGGCTTTTGGAAGACTAGACAAGTAGTTATCCATTTTGTTATTGTCACTTTAGAAACTGCTCGACCCTTACAGTTAAGCAAGAGAGAGACAAATAACTGATCAGATTTTCTGAATTGTTTTGTTCTATGAATGTAGAAAAGCAACTGTCTGTGAACATCCAATGACTGCAACATATATTCTCCCTAATTAGAATAGTTAAGAAAGAACACTGGTAACAATGCACTGATTTAAGTTAGGTTCTGTGGTCACTTTTGGCATGAATGATGGATTAGTACAGATGGAAACTCTATCCTTGTGAAAATAATGTAAGGAGGCATAGACGAAAGTGCCTGCAATTCAGAAATTCTTTTTGCTGAGTTAATGGCTCAGTGAAAAGCTGACTTCCAGGATAAATACTTCAAGTCACAATCACGGCTGGCTCAAAAGGTTTTTGAGTCAGAACTTACAGAATGACAGTTAGATCCCATGGAGGTGTAGGATCCTTGACTGGAGGTTTGAGAATAAAGACACCTTTCATAAAGGCCTTGCATAACCTGGTTGAAGCTAGAGATCCAGAAGATAATCCTATATGAAAATTTAACATGGCAGCTAACTGGAGCTTAAAAGTTGCAAAACTAGAACTTTCTTTAAATAAAGGCTCAAGAAATGAAAGGATTGAAGAAATGGGCACTGGGTAAGGATCAATGTGGTGATTAGCAGCCTAAATAGATAATCTTCTCCACTTGATTTTATGTACTTTCTTGGTGGATGCTTTTTGGGAAGACAGAATGATAGCCTTGACAGGCGAGGAAAACCTAGAGACCCTCTCACAATCAAGGGAAATGGAGAAACCAAGTAGTTAACTTGAGTATGGGGAAACCTGGGTGGAGTCCTGGCATGGGGTGAGTTAGGAGGTCCTGTTTGGGTTCCAGTATCCATGGAGGACATCTGAAGTGAGAGTAGAGTACGGGAAACCAACTTTGATGAGGCCCAAAAGGGGGCAATGAGGATCACGGTGCTCTTCAACTGTTTGGCTTTCTGAAGAAATTTTGGGATCAGCAGTAGCGGGAGGCAAGCATAAGGCACTGCAGCATCCCTCAGGGAGCTCCACAAAGAGGGTGATCTGAATGAAATAGCTGCGGCACTTGTGACGAGAAGCAGAGAGGTCACAGCAGGGGTGACACCAGTGATCGAATATCTTGCTCACTACTGACTGAGTGAGAGACCACTCATGAGGCATCAGAATGGACCTGCTGAGCCTATCTACCAATATGTTGGATTTCCACAGTACGTGTTGCATTCAGAAAGCAGTGTCAAGAGATAGTCTATTCCCAAACCATCATAACCTCTCTATGTAGTGGGTATGAACAGGTCCCTCCTTGCTTGCTGATATACCAGACTACTGACATGTCTGTATGAATCACAATGGTCCTCAGAGGAAGAGCATCCTGAAAGGCTTGCAACGAGAGGGGGACTGCTCTCATCTCTAGGAGACTGATATGCAATCTGGTCTCTAGGAGAGTCCACGTGGCATGGACCTTCTTCCCTTCAAAACCCCCCCCCCCAGCTGAGAAGCATCCATGGTCACCGTGGCTATTGGAGGGGGGGATAAAAGGTCTGCCAACAGATAGATCAGAGAGAATCCACCATTTTAGATGGGTTCTGCAAATATTGGTCAACCTGATAGGAAAAGATAGGGACTGGTGTAGAACAGACTAATGAACAGCCAACGTCCATTGTAGAATGCATATATAGTACCTGGCTAAAGGTACCAAGATTATAGCAGCTGCCACAGATCCCAGCGCCCGTAGAATCAATCTGGCAGGAGAGGGATGAGATACTATAGCCTGGACATGAAGAGTCAAGGTGTTGATGCGATGTTGGGGCAAGGAATCTACCTGCATAATGGTGTTCAGCTGGGCTCCAATAAATTTCAACGCTTGTACCAGTAATGGTTGTGACTTCTCTGGATTTATGGTGATACCTAAATACTGGATGTCCAGTAGAGATAATCCCTGGCCTGAGACGGTTGACACTGGGTGGGGGCAGTTAGAAGCCAATCGTCTAGATATGGGAATACCTGAAACCTTTGCATTCAGAGATGAGCTGCGACAACTGCTATGCATTTGGTAAAACACCAGGGGGGGGGGGGGGGGGCAGTGGTGAGACCAAAGGGTAGGGCTCTGAACTGGAACCAACTGGCTCCCATGTATAAGTGCAGGTGACTTCTGGAGCGCCTGTCTATTTTGATGTGATAGTACATGTCCTTCAAGTCCATAGAGCACATCCAATTGTCTTTCCTTAGTAATTGAAGGATTGACTGAACCGTAACCAGCAGGAACTTCTCTTTATTTGTAAATTAAGTCTGCTTAAGTGCAAGGCAGGCCTCAGGTTCCATTTTGTTTGGCAGCAAAAAGAAATGAAGTAAATTCCAGATCTCTGCTCGGCTAGGACCTCTTGGATGACTCTCTTTTGTAGTAATGTTTTGATTTCTAGAAAGTACAGTTTTGTACCTACCATAAATGTAGATGTCCGAACTGGATAGCATCTGCAGTCATAACAACTGGGTTGTCTTGTCGTCAGGCAGCCCTTCAGTCGGCCGGATTCCAAAGTCCGGGTCCGGCCTCGGCTGATGTCACACTTCACCCGACGTCATCTCTGTTGGTCTTCGGGTATAAAGGCATCAGCCGACGCCATTTTCCTCAGTGTTTCTTGCCCCAGATGCCAGTTGCCCTCTTGGAAGGCTAAAATTTGGATAAATGCCAATGTTTCCAAAAAGGTAGAAGGCAAACACAAAAAATAAGCATGTATGTACATATATACAAACAAATACACCATAAGAGACCCCCCCCCCCCACCAGCTAGCTATTAGGAGGGTAAACACCCTAGGAGTACCACAGAGGGGAAGGAGGGAGGTAATCTGACTGCAGATGCTATCCAGTTCGGACATCTACATTTATGGTAGGTACAAAACTGTACTATGTCCTTCATGGATGCATCTGCAGTCATAACAACTGGGTAGAATACCATAGCCAACTAGGGGAGGAGGAAAAACTAGATTATGGTGTGGTTAGGATCCCTTGCAGTACAGCAGTGGCAAACCCTGCTCGGGATCTAGAATAGAGAGGTAAATTATAATGCTTGGCAAATGTATGCACGGAGGTCCAAGTAGCCGCCTCAATAATGTCTTTGGTTGCCACTCCTCGTAAGAAGGCTGTGGTAGTGGCTGTTGCCCTTGTAGAATGAGGCCTTATGTTCTGTGGAATTGGTTTTCCATGGAAGGAGTAACAGAATCGTATGCAATTTCCTATCCATTTGGAGATTGTCTGTTTGGAAATAGCTTTTCCTTCTCTTCCTGTTGCATAGGCTACAAAAAGCTGGTCAGTTTTTCTGCTACTTTTTGTTCTGTCCAGGTAGTAGCGTAGCTGTCTATGTACATCCAAGGTGTGTAGTATTCTTTCCCCTCTGTTTTGTGGGTTGGGAAAGAAGGCAGGTAGGTGGATTGCCTGGTTTAAGGGCACTGTGGATACCACCTTAGGCATAAATGTAGGATTAGTCCTCATGGACACTATCTTGGTGGAAGATTAGGAAGGGCTGTACTGCCATTAGGGCCTGAAGTTCAGAAACCATCCTTGCTGAGGTTATTGCCAGAAGGAAAGCAGTTTTCCACGATAGATGCTGTAGGTCTGCTGTTGCTGCTGGTTCAAAAGGTGCGAGTGTCAACTTTTCTAGCACAAAGTTCAAATCCCAAGCTGGCAATGGTGGTTTCCTTGGAGGTTTTACATTCTTGATTCCTCTGAGGAACTGCCTGAGTAAAGGATGTGAAAAGACAGGTGGATCAAAACTGTATTCTGCTGATATAGCTGATGCATGTATCTTGATGGAGGAATAGGACAGGCCTGTATGTAGAAGCTCTGCCAAATACTCCAGAATGTTAGCCATATCTATATTTGACACATCTTTTCCTCTTTCAGTACTCCAAATGACAAACCTTTTCCATTTTCCTGGATAATTCCTTCTTGTTGAAGGTCTGCGGGCTTCTAGGATAATGTCTAACCCTTTGGGAAAGTTCTGGATTAGTTGCTGCTATGTGATGTTCCATGCAGTCAGTTGCAACGTTTTTAGGTTCGGATGCATGATGCTGTAGTTGGTTCTGAGTTAACATCAAAGGCATCAGGGGTATTGACCACATGTTGTTACGAGACATGCTCCTCAGCAATGGGTACCAGTGTTGTCTTGGCCAGTTTGGAGCTATCAGGGTTATCCTTGGACGTTCCTCCTTGATTTTTAGTAATACCTTGTGTATCAAGGGAAGAGGAGGGAATGCATATGCTGTTAGGCCTTTCCAGCTGAAGGAGAGCGAATCCACTTTCCATGCCATTGGGTGGAATGTCCTTGTGCAGAATTTTTTGAGCTGGTGATTGAGAGGGGAAGCGAATAGATCTATCTGAGGCATTCCCCATTTCTTTGAGATGGTCTTGAAGATGTCCGGATGTAGCATCCATTCGTGGGCATCCGATGTGGTTCTGCTTAATATGTCTGCTAGAGTATTCTCCTTTCCCGGTACAAACATTGCCTGTAACTGGATGTTGTAGCCGAGTGCCAGGTTCCAAAACTCCAAAGTCATTCTGCATAGGGGGTATGAATGAGTGCCTCCCAGTTTGTTAATGTACCACATGACTGTGGTGTTGTCTGTCCTTATCATCAAATGGCCTTCTTTGAGAAATGGTCTGAAATTTTGGATTGCCAGTTTTACTGCCAGCATCTCTTTTAGGTTGATGTGCAGGTGAAGTTGATCCTGGGTCCACAAACCTTGCACGCATTTGTCCAGCATGTGAGCCCCCCATCCTAGGTCTGAGGCGTCTGTTGTGATGGTCTGATTTGCTTGACAGCTGCGAAAGGGTAGTCCCGGGTTTGACTGGCATGCTTGAGCCCACCATAGGAACTCCTGTTTTAAGCATGGAATTAGTGGAATTTCTGCTTCTAGGCTGTGCCTGTGTTGAGACCATAAATTCTTTAGGTACCACTGTAGTTTTCTCATATGTAGTCTGGCATGTGGAACCAAGATTATGCATGATGCCATGAAGCCCAAGGCCTGCAGTACTTTTCTTGCTGTTAACTTGTTCTGTTTTGTTAGAGCCAAGAAGTAAAGAGGGAGTTCTTTTGTTTTTCTGCAGTTAGGAATGCCATTTGTCTTACTGTGTCCAATTCTGCGCCCAAGAATGTCCTTGTTTGGGATGGTATCAGCCTTGACTTTTGTAAATTGACTGTGTATCCCAGTGCTTGTAGCAAGTAAATGACCCTTTGTAAATCTGTTGTCAGCTTGCTTTTGTTGTCCCCTTGTAGCAGGCAGTCGTCCAGGTATGGGTAAATTTGGATTCCCTGTAGTCTGCAGTGGGCGATTACTGATGCCAGGCATTTTGTGAATACTCTGGGCAGTAGATAAGCCAAAGGGCAATGCTGAGAATTGATAATGCTCTGATCCTGCAAGAAATCTGAGGTATCTTCTGCAGATTGGTCGAATGGGGACGTGCAGGTATGCCTCCTTGAGATCTAGAGTTACCAGCCAACACTCCTTGCCCAGCATGGGAAGAAGTTGCTGTAGGGTCAGCATTTTGAATTTTGGGACAATGATGTATGTATTTAAGGTGGACAGGTCGAGAATAGGTCTCCAACCTTTTTCCTTTCTTGGAACTAGGAATAGTCTGGAGTAGAATCCTTTTCCTTGTTCTGTAATTGGCACTCTTTCCACAGCTCTCATCTTTGCTAATTGCATTATCTGTTGTAGAGCTTCTGTTTTTGATTTGGAGGTAGGTTTGGTATTCCTCTTTGACTGGTAAAGTGTGGAAGTGGAACCGTAACCTTGATCTATGGTTTGCAAAATCCACTTGTCTTTTGTGATGTAGTGCCAGTTCTTCGAAAATAAGGTTAATTTGCCGCCTAATGGAGCTGCTATTTGTTCCCTGGTAGGCGGATTTAGAGTTAAGTCACTGTGATTGTGTTGTTGTAGTGGCAGTGGTTGTGTCTGTGCCTCTGTTATTACCTTGCCACTGTCGCCCTCTGTAGGCACCTCCTCTGGATTGGTTTCTGCCTCTGGGACGCCTATTCCTGCCCCTTTGGGATCTTGTGGAGTCAGGAAAGGACCAATTTTTGGCAGGCCAGTTCCTGCTAAACCTTGGGGGCTGAACCTGCAAGAAATCTTTAACTGTTTGAACAGATTTTGCCTTTTCTTCCATTTTCTTCATTACCTGCTGGGCAGGTGTACCAAACAAACTGGTCTTATCCATAGGAGCATCTAATAACTTAGCTTTAACATGATCCAGTAAGACTTGTTCCTTTAGCCATGCATGTCTTCCTATCACTGTGCCAGTCATGGCTGACCTAAATGAAGCCTCCAGTGCATCATAGCCACATTTTAAGGAATGGTTACTAACCTGTTGTATGTTATTTACCATTTCTAATACTTATTTCTTATCGACAGAGTCATCAGAGGATAGCTTTTTAGTTAACTGATCAAGCATAAACTCTTGGTATTGTATCATGTGAAACTGACAGTTTAAAGCTCTAGCTGAGAGAGTAGCCGAGGTGTAGACTTTTTTGCCCCATCTGTCTAAAGACCTGGCTTCCCTTTCAGAAGGAATAGGGTTTTTTGCTGTGGTCGAGGCTACTGCCCTAGGTCCCTGGGATATAGTTTCGGGGTCTGCAAGAGGGGCCTTGTAAAGGTGATGAGTGTCTGGTACCCTGTAGAATCTATCTGGTTTGGCAGGGGCTGGAGGTAAAGAGTCTGGTGCAGAGCAGACATCATTAAAGGCATCGTCCACCACAGAAAGGACAGGAGGTATAGCTAAGGGCCTGTGCTGTGGAAGATGCAGAAAAGTCCTAAGTCTTTTTCTGGAATCTGAGAAATCCTGCTGCTGCCATTGGAATTGCTCTCGCATGGCATGTAAGGTTTCCCCAAAGGAGAATTCTTCTGGTGGGGAAGCAGCTGGAATGGATTCTTCAGCATCTGAGTCTTCATAATTGGAGAAAGGAGCCTCTGGCTGGTCTGTTATGTCTGAGTCATCGGCTGAATCATCAGAGGACACAGGCTCGGGGGGCTCTGCCCTAGGTCTCTTCTCTGGGGCTGAGAGGCCCTGTCTGGGTGAGATTGAGATTCCCTAATCAATGATATTAAATCTTCTGCCAGAGTAAGCATTTGTGAACTAGATGTGGGCCTGGTTGTAGGGGGTTTGACAGGCACTGCTTTAGTAGATTTGGCTGCTTTAGCCCTGGCAAAGGCCTTAATGGACATGGCTGCTGGAGGCCTAGCAGCACCACGTGCTGGGGTAGAGACATCCAAGGGAATGGTGTCTGATAAGTCAGTAGCAACCACCGTAGTGGATAAAATTTCTGAGGCCGATTCAAGTGAAGTAGCAGGAGCCTCAGTGGTAGTCATAGATTCAGCTGTACTTTGATCAGTTTTCTCGGTTTCGCCGAAACAGAGACACTCGCGGTTTGCTTAACCATGGTTTCGGCCGAAACCGCGGATCGCGAGTGTCGGTCTTTTTCTTTGTGTTTTTTAGCGATTTGGGAAGTCGGAGGATCCGACGGCATAATATACGCAAAATCTGAGCCGAAAAACTGTTCAGCAAACTCCGACCGACGCCTAAGCGTACGTCGGTTGAAAGAAGCACAGGCTGAACAGGCTGCTACGTCGTGGGCTGGGCCTAAACAAGGCAAACAGTAAGAGTGGAAATCTTTATGAGGTATTTGTTTCCCACAAGTTAAACAATTATTTACTTTTTCTGACATCGGCTGAGGCAAGAAAGAGTCCCCAACGGGGTACTTAGCTTTAGAAGTCTTCGAAGTAGTATTCGGTAGTAGTAATCTCTGGATCCGACCGACCGGCACTTGCGAACAGCTTCTGCTTCGGGCGCCACGCGGCAAGAAAGACTGAGGAAAATGGCGTCGGCTGATGCCTTTATACCCGAAGACCAACAGAGATGACGTCGGGTGAAGTGTGACATCAGCCGAGGCCGGACCCGGACTTTGGAATCCGGCCGACTGAAGGGCTGCCTGACGACAGAACAACCCAGTTGTTATGACTGCAGATGCATCCATGAAGGACATCTGCCAACTCCCTCTTGCCGGGTGGAACACTGGGGAGCTTCTTTTGAATTTTTGGAGAGGCTAGATAAAATGCAATGTAGTAGCCTCTAAATATTATGCTTTGCACTCGAGCATTATTTGGGCCAAGTCACCTGGGTGCAAGGAAAAACAGCCCCTGACTGCCTCCAGAGCCAGACAATCGGGCAGCGCTTCAAGAGGCTGAAAGGGCTTGTCAGATAAGGGTTCCCTAAACCCCAGGTTTTGCAGGTTCCCTCTGCCTCTAGGGCAGCATCTCCCATTAAAGCCCAATCTTCTGCATCTGGTGGGGTACTCTCTGCTTTGATCAGAAAAAGATCCTTGGGATTTTCGGAACCAAGTCTTTTAGACCCTCTGATTCTTTTAGTAGGCTCGTTCAGGGGTGAAAAACTTGATCCCCAAGGCAGACAAGGTCTTACCCTCTTGCTCCCTGCTAGTCAGGTTGTCTAACTGACCATCTAAATTAGGAAGAACCATCAAAAGGAGCGCTGACAAAAGATGCCTTAAATGACTACGCAAAAATCACAAAGCCTCATCCATGCATGTCTACATATAGCAATGCCGGTGCCAGCTGCCCTTGAGGATCATTCCGCTGAATAGGAAAAAAGCCTCATGGAAGTATTTGCCAGGGAAGTAACTGTGGTCAGTTTCAGAGAAACCTTATCAAGATCCACCTTAGGCATGCACTCCGCCACGGACTCAAAAGTTTCTTAACTAGA
This sequence comes from Protopterus annectens, assembly GCF_019279795.1. NCBI lineage: Eukaryota > Metazoa > Chordata > Ceratodontiformes > Protopteridae > Protopterus > Protopterus annectens. The sequence goes on along the minus strand of NC_056737.1, from coordinate 781,235 downwards.
GCTCTCTGTAGGTGAATAAACTGTGCCAAGTAATTAAGTGCTTTAAGCGAAACAGTCACCGGACTGAAATGTCTGTATAAATCACAATGGTCCTCAGAGGAAGAGCATCCTGAAAGGCCTGCAACAAGAGGGGGACTGCTCTCATCTCTAGGAGACTGATGTGCAATCTGGTCTCTAGGAGAGTCCACGTGGCTTGGATCTTCTTCCCTTCAAAAAGCCCCCCCCCCCCCAGCTGAGAGTGGGTGGACAGTAGAGCTCCATTGCATGAGCTTTTTCTTAGAAGCTGCTTCCACCACCATAGCATCAACTGGGATGCCTTTACTCCAAAAGGGTTTGATTTTCTGGGGGGGGGGGGTTCTGTCTGGTCGCTTTGGTACTGGCTCTATGGTGTCCGGCTCCTCCCAGGCCTGATGCGCAACAAGAGCTTTAAGACCATCTGCTGGGGGAGGGAACGAACCAAGATGTAGACGGGCCAACCATGAAGGCCTCCAAGAATATGGACTCTTTTGAAGAAGGGTTTTTGGACAGCCAGCCACCTTTTTGCTTTCAAATTTCCATGATGTGTACAAAGTAGACATCATCCGGTGGTGATTTGGAAGACCCTTCTCCCTCATCGTAGTCCGTATCCTCGGTAAGGGACTCCACTGGGGAATCCAAGTGCCGCCTCTTGCATGTCTTCGTCCGTGGAATCTCCTCTGTGGGATATTCAGGGGAGGAGTTGGAGGAGGAAGGGACCACATCAGGTGGAAGGGTCTGGAGATCCCTACAGGCAAGCTGACTCTGGACTGAAATGGAAGGTTCAAGACCCAGATCTGATCCAAGAACATGGGGAGAAGCAGAATTCAAAGGATCCAGAACTCTGACCACAAAGACGGCCTTTTCCAAAACCCAGAAAGCCGAAGGTCCCAGGGACACTTTTCCCCCACTCCTTCGGGACTGGTGTCCCCGATGAAGGCAGGAGCACCCCAGAACCTTGCCTCCCACATAGAACCAGCCTTGCAATCGCGAGGGTCAAAGCTCCAAGCAGAAGGGAAAGATCCAACAAAATTGGAGCCACACCCCATCCCTCAGATCCAGCCACGGCATCACAGACCCAGGAATTACTCTGATCCGAGAAATCTTGGAGCTGAGGTAGTTCAAGGTCATGGTTGGCATCGAGGAAGCAAAGCTCCTCTGATCCAATCCCTGGATCCCTCGGGAGACTGCTGTCCTGAGGCTCCAAAACCACTACTCAGATCAGAGAAGATAAAAAGGAAGTGGTAGGGACACTCTTGGATCCACGAGGAGATGGACTTGAAAGTAACCCCCCCCCCATTCTAGATCTGAGCCTTGATAATGGACCTAACCATTTTGTCCACTTCATCGTAAAGGCTTCTAGAGGATCCTGAAGAAGCCACTGAAGAGGGCTGTGAATGCCTATGAGTCTGAAGAATCTCACACTGCACTGTGGGAAAGACAGATCTGACAGATTTCCCGGGCGACCAAATCTTAAACTCCGGATCCGGGGATTTCTGGACAGGGGGCTGAGAAGCTGTTCTTGTGCCTGGATCTGATCCCTTAGGATCTGACAAAGCAGTAGAGGAAAGATAGCAGGATGATGGAGTCGCAGCCAACTTGGAGGACTCCGGTCCAGAAGGACTCCAGTCCAGAAGACGGCCCACTCAGAGCAGTCAAGTTTAGAAGATTCAAAGAAGCCACCATGGATCTCAGGTCAGGCATTCTCGGGTCAGACTTTAGCTAGTTTTGTAGGCTCCAAAGGTGCCCTAGAGTCCTTATGACGGTGCTTCTTAGCCTCAGAACCCTGAAAATCCTTAGAAGAGGGTTAAGCCCCTGGAGAAGATAAATGAGTGGGCAGAAGGTCCTTCAAAATTTGCTTACTTTTCCTTTCCTGAATAGCCCTTGTATTGAACCCTTTGCAAATTTTGCAAAGGGAATCCAAGTCGGCCACTCCTAAACAATAAACTAACTTATGTGCATTAGCGTGTGGAGTCTTCCTCTCACACTCAGTGCACTGTTTAAATCCTGTTGGATTATCTATCTGTAAGAAGCAACAACAATTTCTGTAAAACAAAAAAGTGTTTTCTTAATTAAAAAAAAAGGATGGGCCAAGGCCCGAATGGAGAGGATAGGTGGTGGAAAAGGAGACCTAACAACCTTACAAGCTAATAGAAAGGGAGGAAATTATATATAAATTAAGGTTGAAGAGTTTTAAGAAGAAAAAAAAACTGAAGTAATCACCTATCTGTGAAGATAATTCTTGGAGCACTGGAATCACATCTGTACCTACTAGTGGCAAACGAGATCTGAGGAGGTTGAGCTAAGGGCAGAGGATTATGGGTAAGGGAGGAGCTACAGCTTAGAAGCAAAGTCTGGTAAAAAGTTGGCAGAGTTGGATCAGACAGGTCAGATCAGAACCCATCAGCGAAGCAGAATAAGATAGTTATCGGATACCTGTTCCAGAGAAGGGATAATCTTTGAGACACAACTGTCCCTACAAACACATCATATTTATGTCGCAGACTTGGTTTAGGTCCTCAGAACTGACATTTCTGATGTTATTGGTTTTCCAGACGTGCAAAAAATCCAGCGCCTTGTAGGCTAGTCACAGATCACTGATAAGCAGACTGTAAGAGACCAATCACCGGTACATGACTTTGAGACCGTCTACACAGGACTTGTTTACTCCCTGTATTCTTTTTGTGAGGAACCTCTGTGATCTCTCAAGCTATTGCAAATACCTGACAAGGCACATGTGGAAGGGTGCATTGTACTCAGATTGTCTGTTAAGTGAACAGTACAGCAGAACAGTGACTTCCTTGGATCTGGATGCCATACCCTTATAAGCTGTGCAGCCAGGTACACCAGATGTGTTACGGGACAGGTAGGGACCAAATAAACGATTCTTCACACTAAGTGAAGACCAAAAAAATAAAAGGTCTTTAATGTGGAACATCAGGTAGTACTGAACACAACACAAGTAGCTCCATGTTTGGCCCATATGCTGGTATACAAGCCAATCAAAAAAATTGCAAAGCAGACCTCTTCTGTTCAATGCGGAACATCAGCCAATCCCACATTAAATAGAAGTAGCTCCATTTTGTGATATTTTGATTACCTCATATACTGGCATACGGGCCAATCAAAAAAAAAAAAAAAAAAAAAAACAAACAAAGCAGAGGCTGTTTCACCGGAATTTTAACCAGCAGTGCGCGTCTCGGGATCGGGCTGCTGATCCCGGGGCAGTCCCGCTCAAATAGGGACGTCTGGCAACCCTGTGTGCAGCACAGAATGACTCTCACCACAGTAAACACATGGTGGTCAAAGGTCAGGTTACTGCCAACATGCATTCCCACATTCCTGACCACTGGGCCTACTTTTAGGAGTATATTATAAAAGTGGTAATTTCCAGGGGTATTTTTTCATATTGAGTTTTAGTCCATGGCTCTAGCACCAATTGTCTTTGTCAGACCAACATAAAACAAAATATAATAAATTATAAACAAAAATATGAAAGTAGTAACGTTGCACAATCACTAATCAAATTTTATTCCAATAAAATCCTGCCATCACCACCACCAAGTTCTAAAAGGGCTTAAATCTAAACATTTTATGCAGGGCTTCAAAAATGCCTTGGTCAGTATCCACACACAATCAAATTTAGTTACTCTACTTTTAATTTATTTTAACAAGGAAATCACCAATGATTAGAGTATTCTTATTATAAGCTATGCTAGAATAACATTATGTTGTTGCTCAGAGGACTAATCAATGTGTTTAATAACCCTGATAAAGTATTTAACAGTCTTGTCCAAAATTAACATGACCCATATCCATAGTGCTGCATACTGCCTTCAGTCTCTGAAAAAGTGTGAAAGGGTGTTTCTCACCAATGAGCCCTACTGATGAGGAATCTCAGATCGTACCTGTCACTAGGAATGTCAGACTGCTTGAAACAAGACTGGCAGAATGATCATTATTAGTGTCTGCTGGTTCCTCAGCATTTGCAACATTTATCCAAGTCTTCTTCACTGCTAGCTATACATAAAGAAAATCACTAGAATAATGAAATAAATACATTGTGTGCAAACAAAATACACGCAAACAAAAGAATGCCAAAAAATACGACTGTTTTGCAAAGGGAGGGGGGGCTAACTCCTCAGCATGATCTACACTACTTCTAAATATATTTTACTCATAGAAATTCATTGTATAAAACACAGTTCTGTAGGAAATACAAAATAATAAAATGATGCATTCAGACTGCTAAACTTCATTAAAAATATTTTACACAATTAATCCCCATGCATAAACACGCATTTAACTGTATTAAAATCACACCAAATGTTGGGCATGGTAGAAAAGGGAAGGAACAAATTACATACAAATAAATGGGTCTATATCACTTCGACGAAACTGCAGAAGTTCGTACACCATATGTTCGAACTTCTAACCTCGAAGTGCAAAACCATCGAAGGCTTACAGCAGCGATTTTTTTCCCAGGGGGGGGGTCACTGTTCCAAGAAAACACACACACACAACACAAACACACCAAAATAAATAATCCACACATACACTTCACAAAACCCTACTTCTAACCCTACACTAAATCGTACATACACTATCTATCCACTTACCTTAGCCCAAACCCTAAGGTCCGTAACTATCGCACACTCACCTTACCCGCTCCCTAACCCTAAGGTCCGAAGCTATCGCACACTCACCTTAACCCGGTCCGTTCGCACTTACCTTAACCCAGTCCGTAACCTTTGTACCACAGTGGAGGGAATAGTGAAGCCGCAGAAACGGCCCACCGAATTCTTTCCCTGGAAAAGAATTTGGTGTTCCTCGGCTTCGCAATAATCAGTTTTCGAACTGCTGAAGTTTCGACGATCTGATAGGAAACCAAATAAATGGAATTTCTAAGAACCATACATGCAGAATAATCTTCAGTAGCAGGAGTCCTACCTCTCAACTTTCCAGAATTTTGCCCATGTTTAAGCCTGTTCAGAACTGCCCCTAACAAAAATATGTGTTATTTTCTTCCAAATCCCTGAAAATTGAAGTTAATAATAAACAATGACAGACATTTGAGTTTCAGACTTCACATCATTCATAAAAAATGCATGCTAACACCACCTTTTGTTCTAGCAACTTTTACGTTTGTAAGAGCAATATTTAAATTTTGTCCCCCCCTCCCCCATTACTTTTGGCTCTGTCCAGATTTCTTGTGCTAGCAGGCCGAGAGGTATGATAGGAATGAGGCTTAAGGGAAGGCAGTTTAAGTAATGCTGGAGTGAATTAAAATTGTTAAAAAGAAAATGCATATATATAATGCATGAAAACAATGAAAAATGTTAATAGTGTTTGTTTTCTTTTAAAGTCTTCCTATATCACTATTAAATTTGAGAACAAGTGTTTAAAAATGTTGTGTATGGCTTCCATATCCAACACAAAACATAAGATGATGAAACGCCAATGCATGCCATCACAAAAAATAAGTAAGCGTGCAACATATGCTTATTTAAACACTTTGGAAAAAGGAAGTACAGATAAAAAGTTTAGCCCAGTTATACACAAAACACCCAAAACAGTGCAGAATGTTTTCACATTATCCAAGTAGCTTATAAAAAACACAGGCATGTGAGCAACACAAACATGCATCCAGTCTTACAGCATTGACACACTTAACATCAAATGTGAAATAAAATTAAACAATAAGCAAACATTGCAGATATCAACCATGCCAAGTAACAAAAGTCAAGTCAAAAAGCCACACGATCCTTACAAGCCAAGGATTCAGCCAAGGATTCATTGGCTCAAACTGAAGTTTCACACAGAAGAGAAGCTATGAAAAAATTAAATACCATGAAAGCAATTAAATATTTTAAACTGTTTATACTGAGTAAAGTAGGGGGTCATTTTATTTCTAACGACTAATAGATACACAACAGGTTATTCTCAAATAAAATTAAAATAATGTACAAAGTATATATAAAATAATGCACATGGTACATATATATTGAGCATAATTGCCTGACTCACTAGTAACTAGCAAATGACAATTCCTTCCACTCCTTGAAGCTTTGATGTCCCACAAGATACAAATGCTATGAAATACACAAACTGCTGACTACCACTGACATACAGCACCTCTAACTAAATCCTACTTAAACACCCCACTTTGAAAAAGAAACAGAAAACTAAATTAGAGAATGTTTATCAAACTAAGTCAATTCTATATGAAGATGTAGAAATGTTAATTAAGTAATAAAAACGGAAGCAACACAGGTTTACCTTAAAAATAAAATTAGAAGTTACTTACCATAACTTGGCATGTGTTGTCCAATTTCATTCTTCCTCACTGATAGGTCTTAGGATCCGATATCAGACCAGATTCGGCTGATTTACAAAGACTTGTGATCTGAGCCTCGAGCTCCTCTCTCTCTCCCAAGATGCCTCTTTCCTCAACTCTTCAGATCGAGTTTGCTCCTCTATAGACAGTTGTCTACAAAGACGTAGAAAAAGGGAAAATGTATTACCATAATCTGCAACTCAAACCAGGAGCCTATGGATTCCTAATTCCTTTAGATAGCTCTTAACAGCTTAGGATGAGAGATGGGTGGGTGGGACGTGTGGAAGAATGAAACTGGACACAGACGCCAAGTTATGGTAAATACACAACTTCTAAATCTGATGTTGTCCATTTCATTTCATCCTCACTGATGGGTCAGAGTCCTCAGCTACATAAATCTCTGGTGGCCCTCATGGAAGGATATGCCTGAGCACAGTGGAGCCAAAGGATGCTTTGTTTCTGGAGACAATATCCAACTTATAAGAAACAAATGTATGGGACTTGGACAAAGTTGCTGCTGCACAGATTTCATCAATAGATGTTCTAGCCGAAGAAGCAGACAAAGTTGAATAAAGGAATAAACAGTACCAATACAATCCACAATCCATTCTGCTAGGGTGATTTTAGACGCTGCCTAGCTTAGTGAATTAGGTGAAAAAGATATAAATAGTTGCTCAGATTTTCTGTACTTCTTTGTCTTGTGCGGATAGAAAAGCAACTGCCTATGAAAGTCAAGCATATGTTACATATATTTACCCTTGTTAGAATGATTGGGAAAGAAGACTGGTAGGTGAATGGACTGATTAATATTAGATTCTGTGGCAACTTCAGGCATAAATTTAGGAATTAGTCTTAAAGAGACCTTATCTTTGAAAAAGGTGAAATAAGGTGGTTTAGATGAAAGTTTGCAGCTCAGACACTCTTTTGGCTGAAGTAATGGCCACAAGAAAAATGTTTTTCCAAGACAGAAACTTCATGTCACAGGAGTCAGCAGGTTCAAAAAGTTGCCGAGTGAGACCCTGAAGGACATGACATGGCGAGGTCCCAAGGAGGACAAGGATCTTTTAATTGGAAACCTAAGTAGGAAAACCCCTTTCATAAATGCCTTGCATAGTTTGGATGTTGAAAGGGAGGATGAAGAATTAGAATATTCCCCACATGAAAATTTGCAATTGCTGCCAGTTGTAATTTTATGGTACAGAAACTGGCACCATCTTAAAAATGTGAACTCGGAAAAAAAAGTACAGTTGAAACAAGAGATGAAAAGGGATCAATATTCTGTTTTGATGCCCAGATTGAAAATCTCTTCCATTTACTATTATAAAGCTTTTTTGTGGATGGCTTCTAGGAAGCCAGCATAATCTCTCAGACAGGGGGAAGCTAGCCTGGTCTTTCTTACAATTACTGAAAGTGCAGAAACAAAGTTGGTTAATCGCAGGGCTCCGAGATTAAGACGTTGATGTTCTGGTAGATGGGAAATTAGATCCGGACTAGGATCCAGTATGCATGGAGGATATTTGATGCAAGACTGTAAGAAAGGGAACCATACCCAACAAGGCCAAAAAGGGTAGACGAAAATCAGAGTGCTCTTCAACCTGCTGGCTTTCTATAGGACTTTTGGAATTAAAGGTACTGGAAGGCAAGCATACAGGAGACCGATCGTGGACTAGAGCATCCCTGAGTGACTCCTCGTTTTGGGGGGGGGGGGGTGGGAATCAGAGCTAAGTACTTAATGCACTTGTTCATGGACAGGCAAAGACCACAGCAAGGCTGGCTCCATTGGCTGAATATTTGGCTTGCTACTGATTGGTTCAGGGACCACTCATGAGGACTCGAGATAGATCTGCTTAGTCTGTCCACCAGTATGTTGCTGTCCCCAGGAATGTGCATTGCAATGAGAAAGTGGTTTGAAGAGATCACCAACTCCCACACTCTCATGGCCTCTCTGCACAAAGAGAGTACAAACAGGTCCGCCCGTTTGTGGACGTATAAACTGCTATCATTTCTACAGGGAGATAGTCATGAAAGGCTTGCAGCATTAGAAGGACTGCTCTCATCTCTAGGATGTTGATGTGCAACTTAGTCTCTGTTAGAGAATAAGTGCCTTGGCCAATCTTCCTTGATAATGCCCCCCACCCCAACAGGGTGTAGCCACTGGCAGGGGGGGGGGGGGGAGAAAAAGCCCTGCCCAGGTGCAGGTCATTTGAGAGAATCCACCATTGAAGGTGACGCTTGCAAACTGTGGTTAGTCTGATAGGAACAGATAGTGGTTGGTACTGAATGGGCCAGTGAACAGCTAGAGGTCACTGTGGCACTCACATGAAGAAAATTGTTAGTGGCACTAGAAGCATGGCAGCTGACAGATCCTAGAACACTCAAAATTAGTTTTGCAGATGAAGTGGGCATGTCCAGTAATACTTGGATTTGTTGTCTCGAAGATATTATATGTTGTGTGTGTGTGTGTGTGTGGGGGGGGGCAATGCTATTTGTGTGATCCTGTTCAGTTGCGTTCCTATGAACTATGTTCTGCACAGGGAACAATTTTGACTTTGCTAAGTTTATCATACTTCCCAAATGACTGAAGAGCTACAGCAAGCATCGTGTGGCTTGAAGTTGATGCCTTATTGGGGCAGTTAGACACTAATTGTCCAAGTATGGAAACACCTGGAATCCTTGCAGTCTCAGGTGAGTTGCTACCACCGACATGTATTTGCTAACACCCGGGGGCAGTGGCTAGTCCAAATGGCAGTGCTCTGAATTGGTAATAACTGGCTCCCAGCCAGAAGCGCAAGTGTTTCCTGGAACACCCTTTATTTATATATGATAATACATGTCCTGGAGATCTATGGAACACAGCCAATCATCCTTGTGTAGTAGTGGCAATATGGACTGAGCCATACCCATGCGGAACTTCGACTTCTTGATAAACAGATTTAGATTGCTTAGATCTAGTATTGGACACCGGTCCCATCTTTTTTGGCATAAAAAAAAAGCAATAGGTTCCGAATCCTTGTTTGGCCGGGACACTTTGGCTGACTCTTCTAAAAGTTTCTGAACCTCTTGAATGGCGTTCTCCCTCTGACTTGGTGGCACATCAGGGAGACTCCTCCTGGGGCTTTGAGGTGGAAGGGAAAAGGGAATATAGTAACCTCTAGAAATTATTTTTAGCACCCAGTTGTCATTTGTTACATTTGTGCAGTCATTTCAGGGCAATGATAATCTGCCCCTGACTACCTCCAGAGCAAGACAGTTAGGCAACGCTTCAGGAGAGCTGGTAGGGCCCATCAGTGAAAGGTTCTCTGAAACCCTGATTCTGCCGACCTCCACTGCCTCTATGAGAAGAGTCTGCCATTAAATCCTCTTGCTCTGGAAAAGGAATCTTCTTGGGAATCTAGAAAAGGACCTTGAGATTTCCTGAACCACATTTTCTTCGCACTTTGTTGGATCCTTGGAAAGGTCTGTTGAGGGGGAAAAAAATTAATCCCTACTGGAGTTGAGATCTTTCCATCCTGCTCACTGCAGGTACGATTTTCTTTTGTTCAATGGTCAAAAAAGGGAAGAACCCTCGAAAGGGGCATTGATGAAGGATGTCTTAAAGGGTTATGCGAAAGTGCAAAGCCTCATCCTGGCATGTCTCCTAATGGCTATGCCTGTTCTGGCTGCTCGATTGGTTCCCTCTGTGGCATTAGAGATTACCTAATTCCTCAGTGAGGCTAGAGGAAAGAGTAGTCAATTGGGGAAATACCTTTTTGAGGTCCTACTCCAACAAGGACTCAGTTGGTAGGTTCTTCAGCCAGGTCCCTCTGTAAACGTGTGAAATTTGCCAAGTAATTCAATACTTTCAGCATAAATGTAGCCAAGGCATAAATGCACTTCCCATGTCGGTCCAATGCAGAGAGTCCTTGTTTGGGAGTGGACAGTGGGGGCTCTGTTCTGCTAGCTCCTTCTTGATGGCTGCTGATACCACAATGGCATCAATAGGGATACCTTTGCTCCAATGAAAGCAATTGGTAGGTGGGCTGAGGCACTGATCTGGATGCCTGGGTATGGGTTCCACGGTGTCCGACTCATTCCACACTTGGCAGGAAACTAGATCAATAAGTTCATCCACTGGTGGGGTCACCCAGGATATAGATGGGCCCATCCCAAAGGGCTCTAGGAGCAAAGACCCCTCAGAAGAAGGGGGCTGGAAAGACCATCCACCCTTTTGCTTCAGGATTTCTAAAATATCTCCAAAAGAGATGTTGTCTGGTGGAGATTGACGGGATCCTTCTCCTTCATCGAAATCTGCATCTTTGGTCAAGGACTCCAAAAGGGAGTTCAAGTGCTACCTCTTCCACCTTTTCTTCTGATGAACCTCTCCCATGGGGTGTTCAGGAGAGGAATCGAAGGAACGGGGGAACACTCTGTGGGGGGAAGGTCTGAAGGCTCTCCTGGAGGGGCATCTGTAGCTCTGGAGAAAAAGTACTCTCTGCCACCTGAAAAGGCAGCCAAACCCAGAGGAACCCCCCCCCCCCCAGAGCAGATGTTGCCAGAAGAGAGAAGGTAGAAACCCATCCCAGATCCAGAACCTCCAGATAGGACCAGACCCAAATTGTTGAGAGCTGAAGCCCCTAGGAGAAGAGACAGACCCATAAAAGTCAGAGCAGAAACCAATCCTGCAGAGTCGGCACCGTCTGGGGTCGAGGACCGCTCTGCTCTGAAAGCACAGTTGGTCTGGGACACAGAGTTCAGGAAAGATACCCTCTGCTTGACGGCTCTCTTGATAAACTGGATCCTGGGCTTCAGAGGCTGAAGGTTGGATCGGAAGAGGAGTCTGTACTACAGGGCTTGGAGCTCTGCATTTTGTTTTTTGTTTGTATTGTTAATGAAAATGGCCTAACCCCTCCCCCTGGTGGTGACATGAGCACCTCTGTTACCACAAGGATGACCTTTGGCTTTGCACACATGGTCTAACGCAAGGTCCTCTTTGTACCAGTTCTCTGCATCCTGACTAGCTTCAGTCCTTCAGCAGATATCTTGTCAGAAGAGAAGCTACACAAGACAGCCAGGACCACTACCACCCCACCCCCCGGGATGGACATTTTCATCTTCCTTGCCTGCACCATCAAGCTCTCAAGCTACTAATAAAACTTGGATCACATGGGCCATAGTCAGGGCTTTATCCCTTTATGCCACCTTAAGATAAATCCTCTTATTCTTTGAAAAGAACTACCTAAAGTTCCCAAAGTAGAGCAGACAGTATTCCACAAAAGTATGATGCCTTCCCAAAGAACAGCAAATAATATTCCACAAAACTGAATTTTGAAATACATTAGAATTTTATTTCTATAATCCGTAAAACCAAAAAAGTTATGTACTGAACATAATAGATCTATTTTGAGAATTGTGTCTTTATTAATCAACAGGACAACACTCACAGCAGCACCTCAGTAAGAGATCACCTCACACAAAGGCAATACAAACCCAAAATTAGGCAGCACACTAAGGAAAAGTACAGTTGTGTACTTACCATAAATGTAGATGTTAGACTGTTTTCACTGTTGCAATCTTAACTGATGGGATTTCCTGCTGAAAAAGACCCTGGCTAGCCCGACTACTAGAGAATTTTCTCCTCCTCCTGAAGCTGGCGAACACCCTGACCAAGGTCAAGACTTCTGGGTATAAAGGGAGTCAGCCAGCATCATAAACTCAGTACTTTCTTACACCCAACTTTTAAGAGCCCACAAGAAGGACCCAAGGCCCTAAGCTCAGAAATTCCAGGGTATGCACAGTGGAGGAGGAGGAGGAAGGAAGAACCCTGAAGGAGAGAGAGAATAATTACCCTAATCCCATAGGGCAAAAGGGGAAGGAGGGAGGGAAAGAAAGAATACTGCAACAATTAATGCAGTCGAACATAGACATTTATGGTAAGTGTGCACAACCATACTATGATGTTCTGTGTGTTTCACTCTTGCAATCATAACTGATGGGATGACTCCCAAAGCTGAAAAGAGGGTGGATGGAAAGATTAGGGAAAGGAAAGGATGCCCTGCAAGATGGCAATGGCAAACCCTGCTCTGGACTTGGAGAAGATTGAAAGCTGATAAATGTTTGGTGAAGGGATGCACAAAGGACCAAGTGGCAGCTTCCAAAATGTCCATAGTGGCCACCCTGTTTAGAAAAGCTGTAGCAATAGCCCTTATGGAGTGTGAACTGACAGGGTGAGGAGGTTTCTTTCAATGATGGCTGTAGCAAAACAAGATAATAGTGGGAGATCCATTTGGAGAATGTTTGATTAGGAACTGGTCTCCCTTCAGAACTACAAATGCCACAAGAAGCTGGTCAGATTTCCTGACATTCTTTGTTCTGTCCAAGTAGAATCGCAAATTGCCTATGCACATCCAAAGTGTATGACTCATACCCCAGCCCAACAACACAGCAGCAGATGTCAGTACAACAAATGAGGTCTTGGTCGTATAATCAGGTGTACAAATGCTAGACGTGCAGAACATTGTTCGCAGAAGAACAAAATTACACATCAAAGTATGCTTAGCAAAATCAGAGACTTATTTGGCTACTGACATCAATTTAAAAAGTCAAAATAAAATGTCTTTAAATAGTATGCATTTTCTGATGTAATGCAAGTCGGTAACCGCAATAAATGCTATTGCATGTCAAGTGTAATCCACCACTTTTTTTCTCAGACACACTTTCAAATAGCAATGCTGCAGGAGACATATTTATAAAGAAATGAGCACAAATTTGATAAAGAAAGGATTTCAGCGGATGCATACTCAGCAAAATATTAGGGACAAAATGAAACAGAGTATTCTAATTTCTAGAAGAGCACTAATAGTATTAGAGGGGAAAAAAGGACTACTAACAGGGTAGGAGGATTACAATGGCATGTATTTGTATTCCACCAAAAACTATTATGGGGAAAATAATCAGCTTTCAGCAGGGAGTATTACTTATAGGTGCAGAATGAACTTGATTTGCAACAGTAAGGATGTATCTGGGGGACATAGAAGGGAAAATATAACAATAGGGTAGATTTCTGAAGAAATTCAAAATATTTGGTTATGGAAGTTGTGAATTCAGTAGTAGGAACTGAGCATTTACATATTATTCATACAATAACTGGGCAAGGATAAACAGAAATTATATTTCATAGGGGCATGTGCATTTAATTGAAAGCTTTGACATGTCCAATTATTTCAGATCATGCACCAATTAAAATGCAGGGTAGTAAAGTAAAAATTAGAGACATGGGCTTTCTAAAGTACCTGTTAAAAAGAAAGGAATTTACGGAATAGATAATGGACATTATTCAACAGTTATTCGGGAAAATAGAAATTTCTTCAGAAGTCATAGCTACTGAGCGGGATAAATGGAGAGAGTTTAAAATAGGGTAGAAATAAGAGAGAGAGATCTGGTTTGGTAGTAATTATTAGAGGAGCTGATAATGTTTAAGCATCGAAGAGCCAGTGGAATCTCACAGTACAAGACGACGTGCAACTAAAGAGTGCTAAAGAGAAAACATAAGGAGTATCTGGATAATATGAATGAATAACAGACTGCAGTTAAGCAATAACTCCATAGGAAAAAAAACTTAGCACAATGACTTATGCAACATAAAATAGAAAGGACTGTTGCCAAACTTAGGGAGCATGCAACAAGAAAAACAACAAGAAAATCCTGTACAGGTATTTTGGAAATTGTATGAAAATTTGCATAGAGCAGAGAAATGTAAACAAAAACAGAGTACAAATGGAAATATTTATGGAAGAACAGCAGCAATATAACTCCATGAGCAAGGTTCCATACAGGATTCCACACTGCATGAAAAGAGAGACACAACAGTTTACTGAGCTCGTTCATCACCAATTCCACGGGACTTACCATGTAATTGGTGAAGAAAGAGCTCAATAAACTGATGTCTTGCTCATGGCATTACACTGCTGTTTTTCATTAGTTTTTTTACTTAATGCTGCACTTTCTTCATTGGTGGTTTTCAAATAACTATGGAAGACAAGTATGTCAAGGTTAGAAGTAGATGAAGCTCAACAATTAACAGTTAAGACAGGAGAAGATGAGATAAAATTGTGATGTATAAATCAATCTGCAGGGAGGTCCACAGGAACAGATGGTTCCTGTGGAAGAAGTTCGGAGGGAAGAAAGTAAAATCTAGAAGATTTTGTTTAGGAGTATTTCAAAAGGAGAGGAAGCACCACCATTTTGGAAGAAAGCTGTGGTGGCTGTAATACGTAAAGATGGTATCAGACCCCGCTTCATATAGTTTCATTTAAATTTTAACCATGATTATAAGTGTGTGTGTGTGTGTGTGTCGATATTAGCTGAAAGAATAGCAAACGTGTTACCAAATAGTGATGGATATGGATCAATATGGTTTTATGGAGGAGAGGTGAACATTTGGCAACATTAATAGAAAAATGGTGAAACAGAGGAAAGCAGAACACAAAAATACACTGCTGAGGTTGGGTCTTGATACAGAGAAAGCATTTGACAGAGTAAGCTAGGATTTTATGAGTAGGACAATGGAAGCCTTTGCATTCTCTGATACAATAACAAGTTTAATTAGGAGGATATATGAAGGTTGGGAGGCAATAAAAATTGGATGGTTCCTCTTTGATAATTTGTGTCTCAGAGAAACCAGGTAGTGTGCCCTCTTTCCACATGTTTATAAAGTTATATTTAGACCCACTGGCAAGCAAGCAATAAATAAATAAATGACTCAAATTTAAGAAGGTTTTACTTTATTTACATTTGTTTACCAGGGTAGTGTACTAATCAGTACTGACAAATTTCAGGCTCAGCCCTGTTGAAATAAAATTGATACGGTACTCACGAAAAATTGTCTTTATTTGCAGACATTATTCTGCACCTGTTAAATCCAGAAAAGAAATGGCATCTCAGTGCTGTGGAACATTTTGAGATGGTTTCAAGTCTTTTCAGGTTATAAAATTAATGAAGATAAAACAAAGGCTACAGCCATAAAATATGTACCCACACATGAATTTGCACAGCAGTACTGATATTTATACGGACATAAGATAAAGTATTTTGGAGTACGGACTAAAAAAGGCTTCTGCTATGGCAGCTAAGGATATGTGGGAAGAGGCTAAACAAAAGATAATACAAAGACTAAGAAATGGGAAGCTGTTGTTCATGGGTATTAAGAGGGTTCCTATTGAAATGTCGACAGCTTAGGTTGTTGCATGCTTAATCATAGACACCTAAGCGAATGCTTACAATAGCGAACGCCACATCATGGAATTCTTTCCTCAGGAATTCGCATAAATTTGCATGGCCGTTATCAGGCATTTGCCCTTTCCCCAATGTAGAGCGATCTCGGACTTGGTATATTTAGTTGGGGGGGCAAAGCCCCCCACTATGTTTGCGTGTGTTTGTGTATTTTGTTTACAGACAGCCACCCAAATTCTTTCCCGATGAAAGAATTCAATGATGTGGCCGTTCATTACTGTTAGATTTCGATGCTTAGGTGTTGACGTTTTAGGATTCGACAACCTAAGCTGTCGATGTTATGATATAGACGTGTATTAAGATACAAGCAGTGAAAACCATTTTAGTACCTTTAGTTTTATATACAGGTCAGTTATATTTTTTAATCAACCAGGGGAGAAGTTGTGGACAATAATTAAAGAGTTGTAGGAATTTATCTGGAAGGGAAAGAGAGTAAGGGTTAAGTGGCAAAAGTTGATCCTTCCAATAAAACAAAATGGTTTACAGTTACCTGATTTTTTTTTTTTTTTTTTTTTTTAATTATTTTACCATTTGTTAACCTGGAAAGTCCAACTGGGACAGAGCTCATTTTTTCAGCAGAGGCATGGACGCAGGTCTTTGAAATGTGGAAGGAAAACGGAGCACCCAGAGGAAACCCACACAAACACAGGGAGGACATGCAGACTCCACACAGAAGGCACCACAGCAGAGAATAGAACCGGAGAACTTCTTGTTGTAAGCTGTAAGCGACCCCTAAATATTACAGACCAATAACTTGCCTTCCAATGATGTATAAACTATATACGGGAATTATTGCTGACAGACTTTACAGTCATTTAGAAGAAAACAATTATGGCAGTAGAACAAAACAGCAATACAAGAAAGTCATACAGAATAAAGGATCATTTGTTGTTAAATAAAGTTACAGTGGAGAACTGTAAAAAGAGGAAGAAAGTACTGCATGGATCGACTACAAAAAAACATTTGATAGTATCCCACATTCATGGATAAAAAAGAGTGCTTAAAAATGTATAAGATACACCAGACACTGATCGACTACATTACAGTGACCATGAAAAAGTGGCAGACCACTCTGCAATTAAGCCATGATAAAAGAAATTATTATCCCAAGAATAAAAATTCAAAGGGGGGATATTCCAGGGTTAGTCTCCGTCACCGCTGCTATTCTGCCTTGCCCAAAACCCATTAAGCTATCTACTTAACAGCTTAGGCCATGGCTATAATTTGGCGCATAGAAAACAAAAGTGTAAAGACTTCTCATCTTCTCTTTATCGATGATTTAAAACTGTAAAGCTCATCAGATGAGGAACTAAAAGCACAACTGCAAGTTGTCAAAACTTTTTCAGATTATACAAGAATGTTACTTGGTCTTGATAAAAGTGCAAAACAACCTTTAAAGCAGGAAAACTGCAACGTCAGGAAAACATCAGTTTGGGACAAGAATGTGATGTAAAGGAACTTGAGCAAGCCGGAGTGTATAAATACTTGGGAAATGATCAAAAATAAAACATGAACAAATGCGAATAAAACTTAGCAAGGAATATTTCAGAAGACTTTAATTCTGAAAACAGCACTGACATCTAGGAACAAGATCCAAGCTATAAATCAATTTGCTCTTCCTGTTCTAACTTACAGTTTTGGGGTGATCGACTGGCCTCAAAACATGTTGGATAGATTAGATAGGAAAATAAGATAGAAGCTTCATACTCACCAAATGATTTATAAAAATCAGTACATACCAAAATTATATATTCCCCGTTCTTAAGGAGGGATGGACCTCCTTGAAATTGATTAGATGCATAGATCTGCAATCGTGGGACTCCACACATCTGCTGACCTCAAGACCCAAACATAGTGAAAGTTTTGAAACAGGAGAAGAATAACTTCTCTGCTTAATTTAGCAGAAGCATATCGGTGTCAAGCAGGAATGGAAATCAAACCAGAAGTGGATAAAAATCTGGCAACTGAATGTGCCAAAAAAAACAAGAAAGAAAGAATATAAGGTGAAGGACCAGATGATAAGCCAGGAAATGTGGAAAAAGCATAAATATAGTTACACGTATAGAAAACTTCTGGAAGAACCACATGTTGATCAGGAACAAATGCAGGAATGGTTAAGGAGAGGCAAATTCAAACCAAGAGATGAAAGGTTAATATTGGCAGCCCAAGATAGTGGGCTATGTACACGTTGGTTTAGAAAGTCCATTGAACATGTGAGACAAACGGACAAATCTAGGTTTTGTAAAACTGAACTGGAAACAGTTGCACACCTTGTTGCAGGTTACGATATACTAATGGCAGAAGGACTGTATACAGAAAGGCATACAAACTATGGCAAGACTGTTGCACTGGGGATTGTGCAAACATTATGGTATTGAAGTGGCTGAAAAACACTGGAAACATGAGCCACAAAGCATCACAGAAAATGAAGTTTATATCACATGGCACCACCCATTACCAACAGTTCAAAAGATAAATGCTAGGTGGTGCAGCGGTAGCGCTGTCGCCTCACATCAAGAGGTTCTCCGGTTCGATTCTCGGCTGGGGTGCCTTCTGTGTGGAGTCTGCATGTCCTCTCTGTGTTCGTGTGGGTTTCCTCCAGGTGCTCCAGTTTGCTCCCACATTAGAAAGACATGCATCTGGAACGTTTCTCCCCAGGCCTCCACTGAAAATTGGCTTTATTTATTTTTTTATTTAACATTTGTTGACCGGGAAATTCCGACTAGGTTCCACAGATCCTGTTTTCAGCGGAGGCCCGGACAGAAACGCTCCAGAAGCATGTCTTTAGAATGGTTATGTTCTATGCCTGTTTTGTTCAGGCACAGGCTTTGTTCCAAGTTGGACTTTCCCGGCTAACAATTGATAAATAAATAAATAAAAGACTAGTAGCACTGATCATTGAAATCACCACACCCAGTGACTACAGTGTCTTGCATACAGACAGACACAAAGTCATAAAATATCCGGATCTGCAGGCAGAAACGAGATCTATGTGGAAGATACCCAGATAGTTCCAATAGTAGTAGAAGCAACGGGTCTTAAAAAAATTTACAATCAAATTTAGATACGTTATCAATCCATGTAACCCTGTACGAATTGCAGGAGTCGTCATTACCGGGCACACTGTGGGTGCTCCAAAGAGCACTTTTGGCTGACATCAAAGATTGAAACAATACTAATTTCATGAACTTTAATCGTACTTTGACTTAGGAATGGGGTCCATTCCCGTCATGGTATTAGAAACCCAAAAGACATGGAGAAATTTAAAGAGAGAGAGAGAGGCCATACAAATACACTGAACGCAGCGAGTGTTTTTCACACAGAAGTCAGCTGACGCATCATCAACAAACTCGTACAGGGGTGTTACAGAAGGAACAAGTGGTCCACACAAACATAGCTCAAATAACAGGCATAGACATGATAAAGTGGATTGATAATCAAGAAAGAAGTTATGTATTACTAGTACGGAACAAGCCCAGAATTTCCAGACAGATGTAGTATAGCAATAGTAAAGGAGAAAGTAGAGGAAAAAAATACTTGCACAAGAAAAAATGTTAAAAGCAACACATGTGCAACCTGGAAAAAGAAAGAGAACGTGAAAAAAGATAAAGAACAAAACCAAAGGTTTTTGAAAGGAAAAAAGTACAGTTGTGTAATTACCATAAATGTAGATGTTCGAGTGTATTCACTGTTGCACTCATTACACTTAAGTTATCCTGCTGGCAGGCTACCCGCAGTCGGCCTGAATTTCAAAGTCCTGGTCCAGCGTCGGTTGCTGTCGCAACTTCCCTGACATCATTGCGCCAGAGGTATACAAGATGCAGCCGATACCATTTTCTTCAGTTTTTCATGCCCCAGAAGTCAGGCGTCCCAAAGAAGGTAGGCAATACATAATGCTTATAATAGCATACAGAAAAATAAAAACAATACCTTCATCTACAAGCAAATACACCACATAGGTTGTATACGATAGAGAAGTATAGATAAGTCCCAGCAAAGAAAGGGGGATGGAGGGTGGGTAACCTGGACTGCAACAGTGAATACACTCTAACATCTACATTTATGGTAGGTACACAACTGTACTATGTTAATCGTGTTTCACCGTTGCAGTCATTACACTTTGGTTGAATCCCAAAGCTGAGGTACGGCAGCTGGTTCTAAATAGGATTAGGAGTGGCTATGAGGCCCTGCAGAACTGCAGTGGCAAAGCCTGCTCTGGATTTAGAGTAAAGAGGCAAGTGATAATGCTTGGTAAGTGTGCACTGAACACCAATTTGCAGCCTCCAAAATTACCTTGGTTGGTACTCCTTTGATAAAGGCTGTTGAAGTGGCTGCTGCCCTGGTAGAATGTGATCTAATATTCTTAGGCACTGACTTGCCATGCTGTGTATAGCAAGAAACGAATGCAATGTCCTATCCATTTTGAAATAGTCTGATTTGAGATAGCCTTTCCTTGTGTTTCTGCAACATATGCTACAAAACAGTTGCTCAGTTTTTCTGAAAGCTTTTGTTTTGTCCAAGTAGAAGCATAGCTGCCTGTGTACATCCAAAGAGTGCAGAAGTCTCTCCCCTTTATTCTGGGGATTTGGATAAAATGTTGGCAAATGAATGGTTTGGTTGAGAGCCACACTGGATATTACCTTTGGCATAAATGTTGGGTTTGTCCTTAGAGAAACCCTGTCCGGGTGAAAAATGATAAAAGGTTCCACTGCCATTAATGCCTGTAACTCTGAGATTCTTCTTGCTGAAGTTATTGCTAGAAGCAGAGCAGTTTTCCATGATAAGACTTTTATATCAGCTGTATTGGCTGGCTCAAAAGGAGGCAGTGTGAGCTTTTCCAAGACAAAGTTGAGGTCCCATGTAGGTATCGGTGCGCTCCTTGGCGGTCTTATGTCTTTTGCCCCTCTGAGGTACTGTCTTAGCAGTGGATGTGAGAAAATAGGAGGTTCCGTATTGTAATGAGCTGAAATGGCAGAGGCATGGATCTTAATTGATGAGAAGGATAGGCCTTTGTCCAGCATCTCAGTTAGGTATTGTAAAATCTGAGGAATATTTGGAACAAGTGGTTCAAGTCCTTGTGCCTGGTTCCAAGCACAGAATCTCTTCCATTTTTCTGCATACGATTTCCTGGTGCTGGGCCTCCTGGCTTCCAAAATGACATCCATAACAGCTTTAGAGAGGTGTGTTCTGAGTGGATATATTATTTGCCATGCAGCCAGATTTAAGGTTTTGAGTTGGCTGTGCAGGATTGTTTTGTTGAGTCAGAAGATGAGGAATTTGAGGTAAAGTCCAGGCTGGGCCTTGAGACAAGCTCTTTAGGACTGAGTAACAGTGCTGGTGTGGCCAGTCTGGGGCAATCAGAATAATTTTTGGCTTCTATTGTCTGACTTTTAGGAGTACCTTGGGAAGGAGAGGCAGTGTTGGAAAAGCATAAACTGTTAGGGTTTTCCAGCTGAATGATAGAGGATCCACTTTCCATGCTTGTGAGTAATAAGTCCTTGTGCAGAATGTCTGTAGTTGGCAGTTGTGAGGGGAGGCAAAAAGATCTATGTCTGGGCATCCTCATTTCCTTGTTATGCTAAAGACCTGTGGATCTAGTTTCCACTCTTAAGGGTCCATGAGGTTTCTGCTTAGTTAGTCTGCCAGAGTATTTCTCTTTCCTGGCAGGAAGTGTGCCTGCAGATGTACTTGATAGGTCAGTGCTGTGTTCCACAATGTCATGGCTTGCCTGCAGAGGGGGTAGGAATGTGTGCCCCCTTGCTTATGTACCACAACTGCAGTATTGTCAGTCTTTAGCAATAGTTGTCCTGGATGTAGTAGATTCTTGAAGGCTGTCTGGGCACTCTGTACAGCTTCTGATTGATATGAAGATGCATTTGGTCTGTGGGCCACATGCCCTGAATACATTTTCCTGCCATGTGCACCCCCCAGGCATAATCCGATGCATCTGTTGTTAGTGTCTGCCTGGCTGTGGGTAAAGTGAAAGGCTGTCCCTTGTTGTGGTGACAGGCCAGTGCCCACCATCGAAACTCCTGTTGCAGGCAAGCAATAAGAGTTATTATTGTTTCCAGGCTGTGGCAATGTTGAGTCCAAACACATTTTAGGTACCATTATAGCTTCCTCATATGCAGTCTTGCATATGGAATTAGCAGGATGCAGGATGCCATGAAGCCCAAAGCCTGCAGAATTTTTCTTGCAGGTAGCTGGGTCTTTTTTGCCATCATGTGAAAGTAATGAGTCTGTTGCCTTTGCTTGTCTGGCGTGAGATAAGCCATCTGGGCAGTTGTATTTCAGCTTACACCCAGGAATTTTATCTCTTGAGAGGGCACTAGTTTTGATTTCTTTTCGTTTACTGTGTACCGTAGGCAAATTAGTAATCTTTTTACAAACGCCAGATGCTTTAGAAGAATGTCCTTGCTCTCTGCTTGAATAAAGCAGTCGTCCAAGTAGGGATATATTTGAATTCCTTTTAGTCAGCAAAAAGCAATTACTGGTGCCAGGCATTTTGTGAAGACCCAGGGCGCAGTAGATAAGCCAAAGGGAAGTGCAGAGAATTGGTAACGCAGTGAACCAGCTATAAATCGGAGGCATCTTCTGCAAGTTTGTCTGACTAAGACATGCAGGTATGCCTTTTTGAGGTCCAAAGTAACTAGCCAAGCCTTCTTGCCCAGCATGGGTAGAAGTTACTGTAGTGTCAACATTTTGAATTTTGGAACGTCCAGGAAAGCATTTAGAGTAGACAGGTCCAGTATTGGTCTCCAAGCGTTGTCCTTTCTGGGTACCAAGAAAAGTCTTGAGTAAAATCCTTGCCCCTGCTCTTCCTGTGGTACTTTTTGAATAGCCCTCATGTCCATGAGAGCAGAAATTTGTTTTTGTGTCTCTGCCCATTGATTGTGTGGCAGGTCTGGCATACCTTTTGGCCTTGATAGGGTGTGAATGTGGAACTTGTAACCCTGAGAAACAATATTCAGTACCCATTTGTCCTGGGTGATAGTGTGACAATTTTGTGAGAAAAGTGCTAGTTTTCCCCCTAAGGGTGCTGCCAAAAGATAAGTGCTTGGCATAGGTAGAGGAAAGTCATTGGGACTGTTTACTATAAGGTTGTGATTTGTCTTCTCTGCCTTTGGGGGCTGAAGCACCCCACTGTTTAGGTCTGTATGAGCCTTGGGGCTAAGATCTGCCTCTTGGGCGTTTGTATCTGCCTCTTTGTGGCCTGTCTGACATTGGAAAGGACCAATTTTTTGAAGGCCAGTTCCTGCTAAATCTGGGTGGCTGAACCTGTAAGAAATCCTTTACCGTCTGCATTGATTTTGCTTTATCCTTCATTTTCTTTAACACCTCTTCTGCCTTAACACCAAATAAAGTATCATGCTGTAATGGAGCATCCAACAATTTTGCTTTAACATGATCAGGTAAACTTTGTTCTTTTCAACAATCATGCCTTCGAATGACAGAACCTGTAATTGCGGCTCTGCAAGAAACCTCTAAAATGAATCAAAACCACTTGCAAAGTATGCTCTCCCACTTGTTCAGCTGCATGCAATAAATCCTGCATTTCCTTATTTTCAGGACTTTGAGCTTGTAAGCATTTTCTGTTTTAGCAGAGACATTAGGTATTGTTGATATTTAAGCATGTAAAACTGGCAGTTTAAAGCCCTTACAGCTAAAGTAGCAGAGGTGTAAACTTTCTTCCCCATCTATCCAGTGCTCTAGAATTCTTATCAGAGGGAACAGGGTTTTTTGCAGTGGAAGCCTGGACCCCTTTGGGACCCTGAGAAATTGTTTCTGGGTCAGCAGCAGGGTTTTTATAAAGAAATTTATGAGAATCTGGGACCCTGTAGTACCTATCTGGCTTGACTGGTGCAGGGGGTAAAGAATCTGGAGATAAACTGGATTCAGAGAAAACATAATCAACAATATCTAGTACAGGGGGATATAGCAAGGGGCCTGTGTTGATGTAGTAAAAGAAAGTCTCTGAGCCTTTTCTTGGCTTCTGAAAAATCCTGGCTCTCCCAATGGAAATGCTCCCTCATGGTGTGCAAGGTTTCCCCAAGAGAGTAATCCTCAGGAGGAGAGGCTGAAGGGATAGATTCTTCAGCGTCAGAGTCCTCATAGGAAGGAAGAGAATATCCCTGTTCTGAAGAGGAATCAGAAGAAATAGAAACCTGGGTCAGAGGAGTCAGTCAGTGTCTTGCCTAGGCCTTTTATCAGGAGGGGGATGGGAACCCCTGATCAAAGTAATTAGATCCACGGCCATTTTAAGCATGTTTCGTTGGCATGGCTGACTGTCCAGGAGAATGCTGTACTTGTTTCTTTGTCTTTAATGGTGTTTTAGACTTTGCCTTGGCTGCTGAAGTGGTCTTGATAGTAAGCTTTGTAGGTCTGAAAACACCCTCAGAAGCAGATGGCTGCTCAGCGGCTCCGGACCCATCTGAGGGAATAGTTTCCGTAGGCCCAATACCTTGAGTTTCCAGAGGCCTAGTTGTCTCCACGTGGGAGTCGGAGGCGGCCTGTGGCTCTGAGGTAGTGGGTGTCATGGCCTGCGAAAGCACCTCACTGAGAACCGTCGAATGGCCTAGAAGAGGCTTTGTCGGTTTTGGACCACGGATGCCTGTCCTTTTCTTTGTCTTTTTTTATGAATTCCGGTCAGTTGTTCTGATGGCATTATGTAGTCAAACCTTCAGCCAAAGTAATGTAAAGCAAAATCAAAGTAATGTAAAGCAAAATCAAAGTAATGTAAAGCAAAATCAGACTGACGCTTAATAGTGCGTTGGTTGAATCTAGCACAAAACCGACGACTAGCAACGTCGTGGTCAGGGCCTAGGCAAGGAATACAGTAAGAGTGAAAATCCTTATGAGGTATTTGCTTCCCACAAGAAATACAATTGTTAACTTTTACTGACATCAGTCTGGAGCAAGAAAAAAAAGTTTCCCCAATGGGGTACTTAGCTATATTTAAGACTTCGGGTCTGAAATTCAATTTCAAAAATCTCAGGAGTCGGCTGACCGGCACTTGCAAACTGCTTTTGCTTCGGGCACCGCGTGGCAAGAAAGACTGAAGAAAATGGCGTCAGCTGCATCTTATATACCCCTGGCGCACTGATGTCAGGGAAGAGGCGACAGCAACCAACGCCGGACCAGGACTTTGGAATTCATGCTGACTGCGCGTAGCCTGCCAGCAGGATAACCCAAGTGTAATGACTGCAACAGTGAAACACGAACATCAAGAAATGTGGAGACAGGAAAGAAACAGAGATCTGATAACATGCAATAATTATACAAGAGGAAAAGTAGAAAAAGATTAGTAATGAAGAAGTCAAAGAAATGGAAATTGAAGTTATGCAGCAGCTGCAAAGAGAAGGATTCAGTGTAGAAATCAAAAGCAGAAAGCACCACAACAGGATAGAGCAATGGATATCCAAATTAAGGGGAAAGCAGTGGAACAGGAAGCAATTGGTCAGGTGCCTTATCAATATATTTTGGCACCTTCCACAGGAAACCAGTATAAACGTCCACTTGAAGCTAGACAGGAAAGGAACAGGAAACTGTGGAAACTCTGATGCAGTTAATGTTGAGGAGTGATAGGCCAGGGAGTTCCCACATGACACAGCAACATATGGCAGGATGAAATTGAAGAGATGTGCCACAGGAAGATGCTATAGAACTTTCTATAGAATGCCCGCAGGAAACGGAAAACAAGGGATGTGCCCTCAGTTTGGAAGATAATGAGCTAAGAGAAGAGTTGCTTGATTTAATGGACATGGATAGATATATTAAGATGAATGAATGAAAACTGCAGAAGGTCAATAAAACCCAAAAAGTAAGAAATCTGATAAAACAAATGAATGCAGTAATTAGGACTGTCCATACAGATCCATGTGATATAACAGAAGAAAACAGGATACATTACTGTGCTGCCAAATTAATAACTGATAAAGTTCTACCACAAGAACACAGGGTAGTGAGGGAAAGGAAGGGGAGAAATCAAATACCTTCATGGAAGTACTGAATAGAGAAAACTATAAAGCAATTAAGACAAGAAGTGTAATTGTTAGAAAATTATAGAAGAGGGAATATAAAAACAAAAATAGATGTGATAAAACCAATGCGCAGTATTAGAAAAAACTAGGATCTATCATGCAGTATCGCAAATAAACTAAAAATGTCAGCACAGGTGGGAAAACTTAGAAGATACACAGATACATTTAAGGGAAAAGTACAAAATAAGCAATTTATTGATGACCCAAAAAAGTTTTATGAAGAAATGGGAAATAAGGTAAAAGGAATTGAAAGACTGCCAAAAAAAAGAGGAGGTAGATACATTTTGGAGAAATATCTATGAAGATCCTGTGGAACATAAAGATGCTAAATGGACAGAAAAAGTAAAAGAAAGAATATGAAGTTTAAAAGGTACAGGATATGAAACAGGATGAAATAACAGCCAGAGAGATTGAAACAAAGTGAAGAAAAGCCTCTAACTGGAAAACCCCAGGCTCAAATGCAGTACCTAACTTTTGGTTAAAAGAATTAATATCTTTGCACAAGGATTTAGCCATGAGTAAGAACTATTTATATGAGCACCCCGAACAGACACCACACTGGCTAACAGGCAAAACAATGCTCTTACTTAAGAGTGAACCTGCAAGCTACTCTAAAAATTATAGCCCAATACCTTATCTTCCAATGATGTATAAACTAAACTATACACGGGAAATGACGTTGGCAGAGTTTATAGTCATGTAGAAAAAACTCATTTATGGCAGTAGAACAAAAGGGGAATAAAAGAAAGTCATATGGAACAAAGGATCATTTGTTGTTAAAGTTACAGTGGAGAACTGTAAACAGGGGAAGAATCTAAGTATGACATGGCCCGACTACAAAAAAGCATGTGATAGTATCCCCACATTCATGGATAAAAGTGTGCTTAAAAATGTGTAAGAGAGACACTGATTGACTACATTACAGTAACCATGAAACAATGGCAGACCACTTTGCAAGTGAGCCATGATAAAAGACAGATCATTATCCCAGGGATAAAAATTCAAAAGGGGATATTCCAGGGTGACACTGTCACCGTTGATATTCTTCCTTGCCATTAATCCATTAAGCTGTTTACTTAACAGCTTAGGCCATGGTTACAATTTCACTCCTAGAAAACAACCAAGTCTAATGACTTATCTTCTCTTTGTCGATGATTTAAAACTGTATAGCTGATCAGATGAGGAACTGAAAGCACAGCTGCAGGTTGTCAAAACTTTTTCAGATATCTGAATGTCATTTGGTCTTGATAAATGTGCAAAAGCAACCTTTAAAGCAGGAAAACTGCAGCACCAGGAAAATATCAGTTTGGGACAAGAATGTGATATAAAAGAACTTCAGCAAGAGGGAGTGTATAAATACTTGGGAATTGAAGGGCCAGCAATAAAACGAACAAATGCAAATAAAACTCAGTAAAGAATACTTCAGAAGACTTAAATTAATCCTGAGAACAGCATGAACATCTAGGAACAAGATCCAAGCTATAAATAAATTTGCTTTTCCTGTCCTAACGTACAGTTTTGGAGTGATTGACTGGCCCCCAAAAGTGTGGGATAGATTAGATATTAAAACAAGAAGGATGCTTCATGTTCAAACGATTTATAAAAATCGGTGTATACCAAGATTAGATATTCCCCATTTCGAAGGAGGGATGGGCCTCTCTGAAATTGATTACATGTATAGATCTGCAATCGTGGGACTCCACACATCTACTGACCTCACAAGATCCAAATGTAGTGAAAGTTTTGAAACATGAGGAGAATAAATCTAAGATGACTTCTCTGCTTAATTTATCAGAAGCATACTGACATCAAACAGGAATGCAAATCAAATCAGAAGTTGATTAAAAAACAGGTACCAACTGAATGTGCCAAAAAACAAAAGAAATAATATAAGGTGAAGGACCAGATGAGATGGCAAGAAATGTGGAAAAAACAAATATATTTGCAAGTATAGAAAACTTCTGGAATAGCCTCATGTTGATAAAGAATGAACGCAGGAATAGTTAAGGAGAGGCGAATTCAAACCAAGAAATGAAAGGTTAATGTTGGCAGCCCAAGACAGTGGGCTACGTACACGCTGGTTTACAAAGTCCACTAAACATGTGGGAGAAACAGACAAATGTAGGTTTTGTAAAACCGAACTGGAAACAAGTCACACACCTTGTTGTTGCGACACACTAAATGGCAGAAGGGCTGTATACTGAAAGGCATAATAAAGTGGCGAGACTGTTGCACTGGGAATTGTGCAAACATTATGGTATCAAAGTGGCTGAAAAACACTGGAAACATGAGCCACAAAGCATCATAGAAAATGAAGTTTATATCACATGAGATCACCCATTACCAACAGTCCAAAAGATAGATGCTAGAAAACCGGATATAGTGATCAAAGAAAAGATGACCAAGTAGCATTGCTCATTAAAATCGCCACACCCAGTGACTATACTGTCTTGCATAGAGAGAGAGACAGTGTCATAAAAATACCAGGATCTGCAGGCAGAAATGAGAGCAATGTGGAAGAAAGATACCCAGACAGTTCCAATAGTAGTAGGAGCAAAGGGTCTTATGAAAAAGAACTTACAATCATATTTAGATAGGTTATCAATCCATGTAACCCCATACGAAATGCAGGAGTTATTACTGGGCACATTGTGGGTGCTGTGAAGAGCACTTTTGGCTGACATCAAAGATTGAAACAAGACTAATTTCATGAACTTTAATCATACTTTGACTTGGGAACAGGGTCCATTCCTGTCATGGTATTAGAAATGAAAAAGATTTGGAGAAAATAGAAAAGTATTATATTCATAAACTAGAAGAAATTATCCCAAGAACTATGCCAACACGAGAATGGAGAAAAAATCTTTTTTTGTTTTTGCTTATAGGGATTAATACAAGTATTGGTACACAAACTAGGCAAGAAGGGGCTGGAATTTACAGGAGAAAAAGTAGAGTTTTGTACCTACCATAAATGTAGATGTTCGAAGATCCACATTGCTGCAGTCCTTACATATGGGTAGTCTGCTGTCCTCGGTCGGCCCGAATACCAAAGTATTAGGCTGACGTCGGACATGGGCGCTCAGATCTGACATCAGAGTGTCAAGGTATAAAAGCGCATGACCGACGTCATATCCTCAGTCTTTTCTTGCCCCAGATGTCAGAAGGCCCTAAAAAGAAAGGCCACAGCCCAAAAACAGGATACCTCCCAAAAACATGCCCAACAACAACCATCACCCAAACCATATAACCATGCCAAACTACAGAGGGGAAGGAGGGAGGGTAAATTGGACTGCAGCAATGTGGATCTTGAACATCTACATTTATGGTAGGTACAAAACTGTACTATGTTCTTCATCTCACATTGCTGCAGTCCTTACATATGGGTAGAATCCCAAAGCAGAGGTAAAGGGAGGATGGCAAAATCATAAAGCATTAGGGGCTGCTAAAATGCCCTGTAATATTGCAGTGGCAAATCCAGCCCTAGACTTAGAATAAAGAGGAAGGTGGTAATGCTTGGAAAAGTATGTACTGAACTCCAAGTGGCTGCTTCCAAAATATCTTTGTAGCTACCCCTTAGAAAGGCAGTAGAAGTGGCAGTAGCTCTAGTGGAATGAGGTCTGATTCCAGCCGGAATCTCCTTACCATGATGGGAACAACAGAAAGAAATACAAAACCCAATCCATTTAGAAATAGTTTGTTTTGAAACAGGTTTTCCCTGAGAACCCAAAGCAAAAGAAACAAACAACTGCTGAGACTGCCTGAACCCTTGGTTCTGCTCAAATAATAACGTAACTGCCTGTGAATATCCAAAGTATGCAAAATCTTCTCCCTTTATTTTGGGGTTTGCATAAAAAGTAGGCAAATGAATAGTTTGGTTCAAGGCCACACTAGAAACCACTTTAGGCATAAAGGAAGGATTAGTACAAAGATACCCTATCCTTATGAAAAATCAGGAAAGGTTCCACTGCCATAAGGGCCTGTAATTCAGAAACCCTTCTTGCAGAGGTAATGGCCAACAAAAAGCAGTCTTCCATGATAAATACTTTAACTCGGCAGTAGCTGCAGGCTCAAAAGGTTGTAGAGTAAGCTTTTCCAACACAAAATTGAGATCCCAAGCAGGAGTAGGAGCTCGTGGGGTCTTATGTTCTTTGCCCCTCTAAGAAATTGCTTAAACAAAGGATGGGAAAATAAAGGAGGGTCACAGTCATAGTGAGCAGAAATGGCTGCAGCATGAACCTTTATCGAGGAGAAAGACAAACCCTTGTCCAATAACTCAGTAAGATATTGAAGAGAAACACTTAAATCAGGCTTGGAAACAACAAAGTCCTTCGCTTTGCTCCAAAGAAAAAATCTCCTCCATTTATCAGCGTAAACTTTCCTTGTACTAGGCCTTCTGGCCTCCAAAATAACATTCAAAACTTGTTGTGGAAGCTGAGACCCTCCAGGGTCTAAAACAGAATATGCCAGGCTGTGAGATGCAGAGACTGAATCTTGACATTGAGGAAGTGATTGCCCTCCTGAGACAAAAGATGCGGAATCAAAGGCAGAAGCCATGGAGGCTCTCGGACCAAACTCCTCAGTAGTGGGTACCAGTGCTGTCGAGGCCAATCCGGCGCTATCAGAATCATGGATGGCTTGTCTATTCTGGCCTTCAGGAGTACCTTGGGAATGAGAGGCAGAGGTGGAAAGGCATAGACATGAAGATTGCTCCAACTGAATGATAGAGCATCCACCTTCCAAGCTGTGGGATGAAACATTTTTGTGCAAAACTTTGGCAACTGATAATTTAGTGGAGAAGCGAACAGATCTATGTCTGGAGTCCCCCGTAACACTGTCAACTTTTGAAACACATGAGGATCCAGTTTCCACTCGTGAGGATCCACAATTTGTCTGCTCAACACATCTGCTAAGGAGTTCTGTGCTCCTGGTAGAAACCTTGCCTGAAGATTGAGGTGTAAACTGATAGCAGTCTCCCACAAAATCATCGCTTGCCTGCAAAGAGGGTACGAATGGGTTCCCCCTTGCTTGTTGATGTACCACATGACAGTAGTGTTGTCTGTTTGAATCAACACCTGTCCTGGGTGAAGTAAATCCTTGAAAGCCATCAATGCAAATTGGACTGCTAACATCTCCTTCAAGTTGATATGCAAATGTTGAAGTCTGACAGGCCACGTGTCTTGCACCCATTTTCCATTGAGGTGTGCTCCCCAAGCCTTGTCCGAGGCATCTGTCGTTAGAATCTGACTCGCCTCTGGTCGGGTCACAGAGAGTCCCTTGTTTAGGTGACATTCCTGAGCCCACCACAAAAATTCTTTCTGAATGCAAGGTATTATCTGAATGACAGTGTCTAGATCTTGGCAGTGTTGTGTCCATACATTTTGAGATACCATTGAAGCTTCCTCATATGCAGTTTGGCATTGGGAAGCACCAGAATACAAGATGCCATGAACCCCAAGGCTTGAAGGACTGTCCTTGCAGTCAGCCTGGACTGTAGAGACATTTGATGGAAATAAAGAGAAAGGCTTCTTTGTTTGTCCGGGGTCAAAAGGCCATCTGGGAAGCTGTATTCAGTCTCACACCCAGAAAGCACATGTCCTGAGAGGGTACTAGACTGGACTTTGTTTCATTCACAGAATACCCTAGGCATCTTAACACTACCATCACATACTGTAGATGATGCAGAAGTTCGTCTTTGTGTTGTGCAATAATCAGGCAATCGTCCAAATAAGGATAAATCTGTATTCCTCTTAACCTGAAAAGGCTATCACTGGAGCCAGAACCTTTGTGAACACTCTGGGCAGTAGATAAGCCAAAGGGCAATGCAGAGAACTGATA
This sequence comes from Protopterus annectens, assembly GCF_019279795.1. Classification (NCBI taxonomy): domain Eukaryota; kingdom Metazoa; phylum Chordata; order Ceratodontiformes; family Protopteridae; genus Protopterus; species Protopterus annectens. Next base: position 749,741 of record NC_056737.1, on the reverse strand, counting down.
ATGTAAATTTCCAGCCCGAAAACGCAGGTACCTCCTGCAACTGGGCCTGATAGGAACATGAAGATAAGCCTCTGAGATCCAGAGTTACCATCCAGTGATCTTTTCCCAACAGAGGTAAAAGCTGTTGTAACGTCAGCATTTTGAACTTTGGAATGTCCAGATAAGTGTTGAGGATAGATAAATCCAAAATTGGTCTCCACGTGTTCCCTTTCTTTGGTACTAGAAACAGGCGAGAATAAAATCCTAGTCCCACTTCTGACAGAGGAACTGGCTGTATAGCTCCTATTTGAAGAAGTAAAGAAATCTGCTTGTGAGCCTCTATCCTTTGCCGAGGAGGAAAGTCTGGCATGCCTTTGAAAGGAGGCAATGTATGGAAATAGAACTTGTAGCCTCTGTTTATAATGTCCAATACCCATTTGTCCTGGGTGACTAAAAGCCAGTTTTGCTTGAAGAGTGCTAACTTTCCTCCCAAAGGAGCTGCCAGGGAAGAAGAATCTGGCAGCTGAAAATGCAGGTCAATGGGCCTGTTTACGAAAGGACTGGCCCCTGCCCTCACCTGCAGATTGTGCAGGCGAACTCCAAGTTCTAGGCCTGAATGTACTGTGAGCTCTGCCCCTGCCACGTCTAGATCTACCCCTAGACTGAGAATCAGAAGAAGGGTAGGTCCACCCCTTAGAAGGCCAATTTCTACTAAACTTTGGAGGTTGCACCTGCAAAAAATCTTTAACAGTCTGCATAGACTTAGCCTTGTCTTCCATTTTCTTCAAAACCGACTCCACAGGGGGACCAAACAAAACTTCAGACTGTAAAGGGGCATCCAGCATTCTAGTTTTAACATGCTCGGACAAATTCTGATCCTTAAGCCAGGCGTGCCTACGAAGAACTGAACCAGTGGCAGCCACCCAAGAAGAGGCCTGTACAGCATCAAAACCACACTGCAAAGAATGCTTACCCACCTGTTCAGAGACATGTACTAAATCCTGCAATTCTTTACACTCTATGCCCTCTGCCAAAGCAGCCACTTTAGATTTTAGCTGAGAAAGGAGGAAATTCTGATACTTCAACATATGAAACTGGCAATTTAAAGCCCTCATTGCTAAAGTAGAAGAGGTATACACCTTCTTACCCCATCTATCCAAAGCTCTAGCTTCCTTACCTAGAGGAACCGGATTCTTTACAACAGAAGCTCTAACACCCTTAGGCCCCTGACTAATAGTCTCTGGGTCCGCCCTAGGACTCTTATACAGATATTTATGAGCCTCAGGCACCCTGTAATACCTGTCCGGTTTAACTGGCGCAGGAGGCAAAGAATCTGGATTAAGGGAAGCCTCCGAGAAAACATCTTGAACAACATCCAAAACAGGAAGTATAGCCAAGGGTCTATGCTGTGGTAAAAACAAGAATTCCCTAAGCCTCTTCCGTGAATCAGAGAAATCCTGTCCTTCCCACATGGAATGCAGAGTTTCTGAAAATGAAAAATCCTCTGGAGGAGAAGCAGAAGGAGTGGAATCCTCTGCATCAGAATCCGAATAAGGGGGAAAATCTTGAATATCTTCAGCAGAAGAGTCTGAGTCATCTGAGGCCTGATCCAAACTTTCCAACTCTGGCTCCACCCTGGGCCTCTTATCAGGAGGGGGCATAGAACCTCTAATTAAAGTAATCAAATCTTCTGCCATTTTAAGCATGTGCTTTTTAGGCACAGACCCTGAAGTACCTGGAGGGACACCAGAGGAAGGCAAAACAGACCTGCCCTTAGAAGAAGCCTTAGAAATAGTAGCAGAAGGCCTAACCACCTTAGGCATAGAAGGGAGAACAGTAACCTGAGAGGCCCCTTCAGCTTGACCTGACTCCTGTGAGGCCACATCCTGCAAAATCAAAGTTTCCCCCTGAGACTCAACAGAAACTTCAGCCGGATCCACCTGCTCCACTGTAGCTTCTGCAGGACCGGCGTCCGAAGCGGACGAATCAACCTGTCTAGGTTGCAAGGATTTGTCTTTGCGCGTCTTGTGAAGCGGGTGTCGGAGGATCCGACGGCATATTATAATTACACCGCTACCAAAGACTAACCTAGCACAATCTAACCTTTTATAGTGCGCTTATTAAACCTAGCACAAAACCGACACCCGACTACGTGGTCCGTCCCAAACAAGGAATGCAAAGAGAGTGATAATCCCTATGCGGTATCTGTTTCCCACAAGAAATACAATTATTCACTTTTTCTGACATCCGAATTAACTGAGGCAAGAAAAACAAAATATTCCCAACGGGGTACTTAGCCCAACTTGGTTTCGGTCTGAAACTCAGAATACGAAAATTTCAGAACGCTGAACGGCACTTGCAACGCTGCTTCTGCATCGGACCATGCGGCAAAAAAGACTGAGGATATGACGTCGGTCATGCGCTTTTATACCCTGACGCTCTGATGTCAGATCTGAGCGCCCATGACCGACGTCAGCCTAATACTTTGGTATTCGGGCCGACCGAGGACAGCGGACTACCCATATGTAAGGACTGCAGCAATGTGAGATGAAGAACATCTGTCAAATGAACCAAGGTATTGAGAGCAAATACCTTGATAGGGAAAGATGGAAGAATGGGATGAGGTCAATAAGACATTTGGATTGTAGGCTACATTCCCTACTAGGGATCGATATAGATTAGCACTAGGCTAACTGCCCTTGTGAGCCATTTTAAGCCAGCCAATTATCCCTTGGGAGACTCAAACCCTGCACCTTGTGTTTGTAAAGCAAATACCTAAACCATTAGGCCACCCTCTCAACCCCGTCATAGTATAGGCAAAGAGAAAGGGATAAGGGAATCCTAAAAGGAAGACCTGCCCTGGTAGAGTTTTTAGTTGACTCTAAAAAAGAAGTTGCTGTTAAAAACGGATAATTACTAGGGCATACAAAATATTGCACAACAACTACAAGAATTAGAGGAGGTTAGAAAAGATTAAGAAGAGAGCTTGGTTAAGCAATTTACAAGGGAATAATGACAGGACATATGTATGCCTCCCAAGTATGCAACAAAGTCTAGCAGGTTTAGGATTTTTGCTTGGATGACTTTGCATAGGTATTTTATACTCCAAGCAGGCTATAAAGATTTTTTCTCAAACAGATGGCAAATATAGGGAATAAATTAAGTGGGAACATATGTTTTTGGGAGTGTAATGAGTTGGCATACTTTAAAAAATTCCTTAGAGAGTACTGTCAAAAACATTGAGTAAGCAAATGAGTATAACTAAGAAAAAGATTCTTTAAAGCTGGGACACAGGACCTGAACTGAGTAAACATACTAAGGTCTTGTTAAGCTTAATTCTGATGGTTACAAAAAAAAAAAAGCAGTGGTGTAACGGTAAATGTGTTTACCTTCCAGACACAAGGTGTAGGGTTTGTTTCTTATATGGAGTAATTGGCTAGGCTTAAACTTGACCCCCACGGACAGTTAGTCTAGTACTTACCAATGATCGTAAGAAAAAGGAAATCAAAGTCTAAACCAACTTTATTTGGAGCACTGAATACTGTAGCAGAAATAAAAGAACTATAAGTGAGACCTTTAGGAAAGGGAAGGAGCAAATCACATGGAAATAAACGGAAATTGTGGGAACACCACATGCAGAACAATATTCTGGAGGAGGAGGAGTGAGACATTTATGCAATGTTGGACCGATGACAGTTATAAAAAAGAACGTGTGTAAAATATCACATATGCAACTGGAAACATGTTAATATGGTAAGCTTTGATATCAAAGTAGTATACCCATGTCTTAAGTGATTTAATAACGTTGTTAAAAAATCACCAACTTTAAGAGCAACAGGGTAAAATTTTGAACCAAATTTGGAAAGGAGATGCACATGACAGCCAATGGGAAAAATTCTGAAGCTGCAGCTGCTCCAAGTACTGCATAAATCACATAATAGCTGGTTAAGCTAACCAGCAATGGAGAACCCTCCATGAGAAGGGATCTAAAGTCAAACCGGCAGGACCACAAAGAGAGACAGAACCCAACAAAATTAGAAGGTGCCCACCTACAAAGTCTCACTGTTCGGACATCCAAGATGGCTAAGAAATTGCAAACAGGTTGATAACAGCTCTCCCAAAGAAAATTGCAAGCCAGGGAAAAAAAAGCCAATGAATTTTACTTAAATTGATCAAATGCATTTACAGGCTAGTAATTACTCAGATTGGACGCCTGCAAAGAAGAAATTTGGGGGGGGGGGGGGTCAACCAGAAATTGAGAAGAAAAAAAAAACTCTAGCTGGGAAGAATCTTGCAGCAGTTTAACAAAAAACAGTTCAAGTTTCAGCTTTGGCACAGGAAATGGCTACCAGTAATTCAAGGGAAAATAAATCAAATGCACTCAGCTGTGTTTAAAATAAGTGAAACACTGAAGGGATACATAAAGTCAAACAGGCAACAGCTGAAAAAACAGAAGCAGCTTTAACTAGCTATTCAGACAAACTGATAAAAATGCAAAAAACGGAGGCTAAAAAAGCTGGCAGTGTGTGAAGCTTCAAAGAGTCATTTAAAAATAGAGGTATTAGAAGACCGTACACAGAGAAACCATGAGACTTTCTGCTGTACTAAAGAAACTGGGGAAAAAAGACTGCATCAATTTTATCTAAGTATATTAAATATAAATAAGCAATACGACTGGTGTTTCACATCAAGACAGAGAGGGCACATTGTGTGCAAGCTTCAAATCTGGCCATGGGAAAACAGCAAAGATCTATATTAGTAAAGATGTTCATGGGTGTAAACTAGCCCAACGACTATTAATGCCCTTAAAAGCTTAGCCGTGCAACCCAAATGTGATCCAGAAATTTTATTTATAGGGGGTGATTTACTGACTGGCTTAGTCCATCAGAGACATAGGAGCCCGGCAAGAGGTGAATTTCCTATTACCCATCCAATGAACCAAACTGCACTTAAATAGGGATAGGGAGGAACTTTACCACATGGATGAAGTATCTGTTCCAAAGAATGAGGATTCTCCGAGAAAAGTACAGTTGTGTACACTTACCATAAATGTAGATGTTAAGAGGGTATTCACTGTTGCAGTCATCACTTGTGGGTTATCCCTGCTGTGGTAGCTCTCGGCTGGCCCGAATACCAGAGTCAATGTTTTTCTGTGTTGGCTGCCGTCCCTTGCTGTCTGAAGTCAGATAGTGCTATAAAGGAAGGCAGCCGATGCCATTACATAAGTTTTTCTTGCCCCAACTAGTCAGAGGCCCAGGTAAAGTGGTCCTGGTGACTAAAGCCACAGTCAGAAACTTGTGTCTCCATGAAGAAAGAAAATACAAGGGGGAAGGAAGGTGGGCAACCAGGACTGCAACAGTGAATACACTCTAGCATCTACATGTATGGTAACTGTACACAACTGTACGGTGATCTTCATGTTTCACTGTTGCAATCACCACCTGTGGTAGGATTCGCAAATATGAGGAGAGGGATGGGTAGGATTATTAAGAAACCTACGAATGGGTCAGCATGCCCTGCAGAATTGCAGATGCAAACTCTGCCCTAGCCTTAGAAAATAGAGGTAATGTTTGGTACAGATATGGAAAGAAGCCCAGGTGGCAGCTTCCAGGATGTCGCTGGTGGGAACTCCTCTGAGGAATGCTGTGGAAATGGAGGCTGCCCTAGTAGAATGCCATGCAATCTGTAGCAGAAATGGATACAGAGAGATATCCATTTGGAAAAGGTTTGCTTGGAAAAGGGCTTCCCCTCTGCCCCTGGGGCAAAGCTGACAAATAGTTTGCCTGTTTTCCTGAAGGTTTTAGTACGGTCCAGAAAGCATCTGAGCTGTTTGTACACATCTACTGAGTGAAGAATTCTTTCCCCCTTGTTTTGAAGTTTAGGAAATAAGGTGGGTAGATGTATGGCCTGGTTTGAAAGTTGCACTACATACCACCTTGATCATAAAGGAAGGAATAGTCCTTAGGGAGACCCTGTCTGCATGGAAGATGATTAAGGGTTCAATGGCCATCACTGCCTGAAGTTCTGAAACCCTTCTGGCTGAGGTGACAGCTAGGAGAAAAGCAGTCTTTGTTCTGCTGAAGCAGCAGGTTCAAACGGTGGTAAAGGTAGTTTTTCCAAATATAATTCAGGCCCCAGGCTGGAGTGGGTGGCCTTCTGGGAGGTCTGATATTAGAAGTGCCTCTGAGGAATTGTTTAAATCAGAATTGGAGAACAGGGGCTGCTCCGTATAAAAAATGAGCTGGAATAGCTGAAGGCATGGATTTTAATAGAGGAGGAGGAGAAGCCACTATTAAGTAGCTCCACTAGGTAGTCCAGGATAAGTGGGATGGAAGGCTGTGAGGTACTGCCCTATCTAGACTGGCTCCAGGAGCAGAATCTTTTCCATTTTCCTGCGCAAGATTTTCTGGTGCTGGGCCTTCTGACCTCAGTGATTATGTCTAGGACCTGTTCACTTTACAGGGACCCCTTGTTTGCCTTTAGGGTATTAGCCATGCTGCTAGTTTGAGAGTCTTCAAGTCTGGGTGCAGCTCCCCCCCTCCACCTGAGTTAAGGGGTCTGAGATCAGGGGAAGCTGCCTGGGAGGCTGTAAGGTCAGGTTGCGCAGTAAAGGGTACAAATGTTGTCTGGGCCAATCTGGAGCAATGAGGATGGCCTTTGGTTTCTCCTCCCTTATTTGATCAGTACCTTAGGAATAAGAGGCACAGGAGGAAAAGCGTACACAAAGAGGGTGTTCCAGGGGAAAGTCAAGGCATCCACTTTCCACACTAGAAGGTGATATTCTGGTACAGAAATGTTTCCAGCTGATGGTGGAGATGCGAAGCAAAGAGCTCCACCTCCAGAAACCCCCACGCCAGAGTGATTTGTAAAAAGATTTTTCTGTGGAGCTGCCATTCATGGGGCTCCAAAAAGTTTCTGCTTAAGTGGTCTGCCAGGGTGTTTATCCCTGTTGGGTGTTGGGCTATCAGGTGTAGTCCCATGGAAGAGGCTGTCAGCCAGAGGTTCATGGCTAGCCTGCACAGAGGGTAAGACTGGGTCCCTCCCAGTCTGTTGATGTACCATCTTACTGTGGTGTCATCTGTTTTGATACAGAAAACCCCTGGCTTGAGATGGGATTTGAAGGATGTCAGAGCCTTTTGTACTGCCATCATTTCCTTCTGGATGATGTGTAAGGGAAGGTTCTGGGCATCCAAAGACCTTGGATGCACCTGGCTTCTAGGTGAGCGCCCCAAGCCAAGTCTGAGGTGTCGGTGGTAATGGTCTGCCTGGTTGGGCGGAAGTTGAAGGAAAGACCCTTGTTCTTGGCACGGGCCTCTGCTCAATAGAGAAACTCTGCCCTTATACAGGAGATCAGAGGTAGAGAGTTCTCTAGAGGTCGAGTGTGCAGGCACAAAGGTTCCTTAGGTACCACTGAAGTTTTCTCACGTGAAGCCTGGCCAGAGGAATTAGAAGGATGCAAGATGCCAAGTACCCCAAGGCTTGCAGGAACTTCCTCAGTGAGGTGACTTCTGCGAGCTAGCTGGGCAAAATAGATATGCAGGAAGCTCTGATTTTCTGGGGATAAGAAGGCAATTTGAGATGCTGTGTCCAGCAGTGCTCCCAAGAAAATGATCTTCCTGGAGGGTATTTGCCTTGATTTCTTCTAGCTGATGCTGTACCCTAAGGAGGTTAGGAGGGTTTTGACAAAGAGCAGGTCCTTGAGGAGCTTTTCTTGGTCATCTGCCTGAATGAGGCAGTTGTCCAGATAAGGGTAGATTAGTATAATTTTCTGTATGCAAAAGGCTATGGCCGGGGCTAAGCATTTGCCCTGCTCTGAACTGTATGTGCCTGCTTGTTCTGTTGTGTTAGACTCGTTTTTAGCCTGTTTTCCCTTATCGGTTTATATGCTGGTTTCACGCATATCTCCCGATTATGCTGCTGTTTGTTTGCACTAGGTAGACTGCTTGGATGTAGCTGCCAATGTTTTAATTAGTGACTGCCTTCCTCGCTGAATCTCTGTCGCCTTGCTTTTTGTCCTAAATGTTTTTTTTTCAAATTGCGACTGCCTTCACAGGTCAAACGCTATCTCTGCTCCCTGAATTGGGTTTTGTATAGTTAACTTTAATAGTGGTTTTACCTTTATTCAAAGGCTGTTATGTTAAATGTTAAATAAGCGACAGACTTGTGAAAGTTATTTACTCTTGCGACTGCCTTATTATTTGCCTGACAGCTGTTTACTTGTTACTATCAACATGATTTAGGCTTTGTATAGATAACTTTACTAGTGGTTTTACCTTTATTCAAAGGCTGTTATGTTAAATGTTGAATAAGCGACTAAGACTTATGAATGTTTTTTATACTTGCGACTGCCTTATTGGTTGCCTGATAGCTATTTACTCATTATTATGGGATGTTTTCACCACTCTGTTTAATTGGCTGTATGATAGCTGCCTTGATTTTGTCTTTCAATGTTTTATTCAAATAGCGACTGCCTTCCCAAGTACAACGCTATCTCCGCTCCCTTGAATTAGGTTTTGTCCATAGGCTGTATAGATAAATGTACTAGAGGTTTCTTCCTTTTTAAAGGCCGTTTTGTTTAATATTAGATAGTGACTGACTTGTGCATGTTTTTTACACTTGCGACTACCTTTACCAGTTGTCTGAAGGCTGTTTAGCTACTGCTATGGGATGTTTTCACCACTTTGATGCATTTTGCTGTATGTTAGCTGTTTAGAAGCTAGCAACTGTCTGTAAATGTTTCTCGCTAACATCTGCTTTCCCAGATTATGCGCTATCATTGTGCCTGCTTTACATAATTGTTTGAAGGCTGTATGGATTAAGCTATTGGATGTATTTTCCAAGTTGTTGATAGCTATATAGATAATTCTCTAACTCTTTACATTAGGATACAGGGAATCCAGATAGTGCTTTCGTAGTGTGTGATACTGCATGAGACACTTAATTCTACTGGCAACGTATTTATATAAAGCAATGTGCTTCCCTACACGTGCTCTGTAGAACGCTGCTGTGAGATATTGTCTATTAGACCTTGCTCTACTTACATTACTAGCTCTACTAGAATATGTAATATATGCTCATGCCTTATCTAGCGTTACTAGCCTCATTTAAATGTTTCTACTGCCTTCTATGTGGATTGTACAAACACACTAGCCTTCTATGTAGACTGTACATACACACTAGTGTAACATATACTTAGTAGCCTCCTCCTTACATAACTATAGTAGTAGATACAGTTATAGTAGATAAAGTGCATTTTAAATGTTACTAACTGTGTTTTGTTCTCCATCTTTTCTCTCCTCCAGCTTTTTTGCCCTGAATCTTTTCCCCCTGTGTTCTTGCCTGGGTGGATATTTGGACCTAACTAGGGCCATACTCCCTATTGCCAAGGAAATACTCTCTGCTGCTTCAGCTCCCTTCGAAGACAAAGTATACCCAAGAGACTCTAAGAACATAAAGTACATACATCTGCTAAGCTAGTACTACTGTACTCTTGCTCTCCTAGCAGTAGCAGTATACTCCCTGTCAGGATTGCCAGCAGCCAAACCCACTCTACTATACTCCTCCATCTTCCATACCTCTCACTGCTCTTTGCTACTATTGCTCCCTTCTCCTTCCATCCCATTAGTCCTAGTATTACACTGGTGAGCCTTGGATTCCTGCATAGTCCACTAGTAAACACCCCTTCTCCATTCTTTCTGGGCTTAGGGCTTAACTCACAACTCTCCTTGTGATAGAACAGAATCTGACCCTAACTACTCCCTCTTCCATTCCTTTAGCCCACTCCTTACACTCTGTCCAGACCCACTCCACCTCACCTTCTACTACTTGCACTTCACTCATATTGCTTCTCTGATAGTCTCTCGCTCATCTTCTGCTGTTGGGCTGAACCCGCTCCGTTCGCCCTGCGGGCTCACTCCGCTCCCCTACCCTGCCCCCAAATCTCACCCGCCCCCAGCACCTCTACATTTATCCCTCCAACAATCCACTCCCACTTCCATTCTACTCCAATCACTACTCAGTTCTCTAACCACACCTTCCCTCCTTCCCGCCAGAACTATTTCTCCTCCTCATTCTAATCTAATTAACCAATCCTACTCCATTCCCTCTACTAGACCACACCCTCTATATCTAATACTACTCTCCTTTCACTTCTAACAAATCATACACTCTCTCTATATAACACTATCTCCCTTACACCAACATCAATATTCTATCACTGTGCTACTGTTACTTTATGCTCTCTAAATACTCCTCCATCTTCCCTTCACTATTACTTCTCTCCTTATCTTACTTACACCATCTCTCCCAGCCTACTATTTGCTTCAACTCCCATTCCTTTCATATAACTAACCACCACAATTCACCTCCACTACAATCATACTCTCCCATTTCCTACCTACTTTATCACTCAGACAACCTACTCCTTTTTCGATTCAAACTTATCCCCCATCACACAATCTCAATTCCTATAGGCACTAGCAAATCCCTACATTTCACAATAAACCCCAATCTCACAACCCTGCTGTCTATTAACCTAAACTATTACATACAACACTTGATCAGTACTCTCTTATCAGGTGACATCCATCCCAACCCAGGCCCTGCCACTTTAACCAGCACAACTAAATCCTTACTATTCACCTCCTTAAACTCACAAAGTATCGTTAACAAAGTCCCCAACCTTCATGCTTGGCTTATACACAACAAACCTAACATCTTGACTATTTCTGAAACCTGGTTGAAACCACATATTAAGGACTCTGAAGTAGTTCCCCCAAACTACTCCATCATAAGAAAAAACAGACCTCTCAAAAAAGGCGGAGGAGTAGCCCTTATATATTCCTCCTCCCTAGTAGTTTCTCCCTACAACAAACCTATCCCACACTTCAACAACGCTGAACTTCTCCTTACTATATTACAAATCAATAACCACAAACAAATATGTATAGCCTCCCTCTATATCCCTCCAGGTGACAATATCTCTACACTTGAACTTATCCTCTCTTGGCTATCCAGTAACATTAGCAATGAAACCATAATCCTAGGAGACGTAAACATTAACTGGACCCTTATCCAAGCTCCTTCAAACAACACTAATATCAACCTCTACCATTTCTCACAACTGATAAACTTGCCTACTCACCCAGCCAAAAACCCCTCTAATGGGAGTATACTGGACTGGATCCTAGTCTCCCATCCCCACTATTTTACCAAAAGTGGCATCCTTCCCGACCCACTAGGTGACCACTTACCCACCTTTACCCACCGACTTCCAACTATCCTTCAACGGATCCACAACATCATTACTATCCGCAACCAAAAAAACTTCAACCCAATAACCTTTTCAAACTCACTAAATGCTGTAAACTGGACTTGTCTAAAAACACTACCTCTAGACAACGCAGTCTCATACTTCAACTCTACATTCTTAAAATTACTAGACTCCCAAGCTCCCCTACGGACTAAGAGAATAAAAACCAAATCAGCCCCCTGGCTATCTAAAACTACTCTATCCTTCATGAGACAAAGTATGGGCACGCTACCAAAAACATAAGACAACCCCACTCCTCAACGAATACAAACTGCTCCGCAATAAAGCTAAGAAACTTATCTCTTTCGATCGACAAAACTATTTCTCTACACTCCAAAACCAAGACAACCCCACTCCTCAACGAATACAAACTGCTCCGCAATGAAGCTAAGAAACTTATCTCTTTCGATCGACAAAACTATTTCTCTACACTCCAAAACCAAAACAAAAACAACCCTCAAAAATTCTGGAAAGGAATCTCCACTCTCCTCCACCCCAGCAAACCAGATACTCCTACCCCAGATCCAAATGCTCCAGAACTAGATTTAGCCACCCAATTTAATTCCTTCTTTATTGACTCTATTTCAAAACTAACCTCTTCATTCTCTACCTCCTCCCCATCTTCTAATACCCCATCACTCACCCCCACAATCTCTCCATCAACTTCCGACTCCCAATCCACCAATTCCTCTTCCACACAAATTCTACCCTCACCCATACCACCCCAAAATTCAACACCACCCAAATGCACTATCTTCACTTTAAATCCCATTCCTACTACTACTACTAAGAAACTCCTCTAGAAACTGAAACCATGTACCAATGCTCCTGATAATATCCCTTCTTACTTTCTTAACATAGCTGCCGAAAGTCTGGCCTACCCAATTAGCATCCTAATTAACTGCTCCCTACTAGAAGGCACAGTTCCCCAAATTTGGAAACAAGCCTTTATTATACCATTACACAAAGGAGGTAACAATAATAACACAACCAATTTTAGACCCATAGCCATCCTGTCCCCCATTTCAAAAATCCTTGAAAAATGTGTGCAAATCCAACTCCTTCCTCATCTCCTAGACAACAACCTTATAACCCCCACGAAGCATGGCTTCAGACCCAATCACAGCACCATGACTGCCCTTCTCTCTTTCCTTGAAATAGTAAATAAAGCCCGAGACTCTGGACAAATTGTTTCCACCTTACTCCTTGATCTTTCCAAAGCCTTCGATACTATCTCCCACAACCTGCTCCTAACTAAACTCTCCAAACTCTACCTATCCTCCTCCTCTCTGAACTGGTTCTCCAGCTATCTCTCAAACAGAAAACAAGCTGTAAAATGGAAAAAAGCAACTTCCTCCTTCCTAAGCACCCCTACCGGAGTCCCACAAGGCTCCATATTGGGCCCTCTTCTCTTCAACATCTTTATCAATGACTTCCACAAATCTATCCCTTTCTCTAGCATTATCTAATATGCAGATGATTCTACTATCATCTGCTCTGCCTCTTCTATCTCCACCCTACAAAAACTCACTCAAGACACCTTCTCTTCCACAGAGCAATGGATGCTTTGCAATCATCTAGCTCTCAATGCCACCAAGACCAAATTAATGTTATTTACTCCCTCCAAACTCCCTCCCCCCAACATAAACTCACTCTTAGTTACCAGTCAAAACAACTCTCCTCTTGAAATAGTGTCAGAGACCAAACTTCTTGGGGTCCTTATTGACAACCAACTCAAATTTAATTCCCACCTACAAAAGAACATCAAAAAAACAAATAAAAAACTTGGCATGCTATATAGTCAAAATGCCTACCTCACACCTACCACTAAAATCACTCTAGCTACTTCCTTCCTCATTCCCTCCCTCCTCTATGGTGCCCCACTACTTACTAATCTTCAGTGCTCCTTAAAAAAACAGCTCACCTCTTGTTATAACAAAATTGCTAGATTCGCTACCACCCATAAGTCTTCCACTCACCACTGTCTCTCCCTCCATAAACTAAAATGGTTAGAACTTCCCAACTATCTTGCTTATACTCAACTAAATCTAGCCCACAAGCTTATTCTAAACCCCTCCAACTGTCCCTCCCTCTCCTCTGCCTTTAAAATGCACCATCCAAATAGAGTTCTAAGGTCTAATAATCAAAATCTACTAGAGGTCCGCAAACCAAATCATCCCCTAGGCAAAAACCTCCTTTCCTTCAGCCTTGCTCGCCTCTGGAACTCCCTACCACCAAACATCCGCACTACTTCCAACCACTCTACCTTCAAGAGGTCACTTTTCTTACACCTAGCATCTCAATGGGAATGCTCTTGTACCCACCCCACATAACCAACTCTACCTTTATCTGTACTAGCACTTTACTCTATTTATCTACTATGTTTGTTCATTAAAATGCATTTATGTTTTTTGCTTTTATTCCCTCATTAGCCTGTACCAAGATTGTCACTGTCAAATGTTAAGTACATTTATGTTTTGCTTATGTTCTTTTATAGTATGTACCTATATATTTACTGTAATGTACATTTATTTTCTTTTTTGGAGCTCATGTTCTTTTATAGTATGTGCCTATATATTTACTGTAATGTACATTTATTTTTCTTTTTTGGAGCTTTTCTCCCCAGGACTCCATTGAAAACGGGTTCTTCAATGGCCCAATGGACTATCCTGGTAAACCAACTGCAATAAATAAATAAATTTGGTGAATACCCTAGGAGCAGTAAATAAGGCAAAGGGTAGTGTGGGGAACTGAAAGTTGAGAGCCTGCGCTGAAGCGAAGGAAAATCCTGCAGGATTCCCTTATGGGGATGCGGAGGTAGGCATCTTTTAGATGTAGAGTAACTAACCAGGCAATCTTTGGCATTTTGAATTTGGGGACCGCCAGGAAGGTGCCCAGAATGGATAGATCCAGGGTGGGGCAGCAAGCGCCCTCTATCCTGGGAACAAGGAAGAGTCCGGAATAAAAGCCTCTGCCCGCTTGATCTGAGGGGACAGGTTCTGCTGCCCCTAGGGATAAGACAGCTTGGACTTGTTTTAATGCCTCTGCCTACTGATTTTGAGGTAAGGGTACCCTCTTCGAATTGGGAGTTAGTAGGAGATTTTGTATCCCTGAAAAATGATCTTTAAGTCTCATTGGTCCTTTGTTGCAGAAAGCCAATTTTCTAAGCAGAGGGAGAGCCTTCCTCCTATTATTTGGTGAGTGAAAAAAGGGCAGAGGGAGTCCTTGAGAGCTCTTTCCCTTGAGGGCTGGCTTAGAACCCCCTGCCTTTGGAGTGGGAGTGGTCCACTCTTTGGTTCTCTGCTGTCCCTGGGATACGAGTCTGGGTGGTCTGTCCCTGCAGGGCTTAATTTGCCCCTGTCTAAGTGCAGGAAAGGACCAATGTTTTGAGGGAAAATTTCTGCTTAACCTAGGAGGTTGTACCTGAAGGAAATCTTTTACAGTTTGCATAGATTTTGCTTTGTCTTCCATCTTTTTAAGCACCTCTTCTGCTTTTACTCCAAACAAGCAGTCCTTATTCAAGGGTGCATTAAGTAATTTAGATTGGGATTCCCAGGGGAAATGTTTCCTGAGGGTATGAAGGGTTTCCCCAAAGGAAGGATCTTCTCGTGGGGAGGAAGAATGAATGGATTCCTCTGCATCTGAATCCTCGTAAGCAGTCAGAGGTAGTTGTTCCTCTTCAAAATCTGAATAATCAGACTCCTGTTCCGTCAGTAGTTCAGGAGAAAGGTCTCATTCTTTTAGAAGTTGTGGCCTGACTACGCCTGATAAGGGTGATAAAATCCTCCACCATTTTAAGCATTTGAGCTTGGGGTGGTGGAGCAGAAGTAAGATGGTGGTTAGGGGTAGTTTTCCTAGGAGTGGCCTTGCCTCTATGCCCAAGAGTATCCATCGGTCTGAGAAAAACTGTAGTCAGAGAAGACATCTTTTTTTTGTCTAGATTCGGTAGTGCGAAAGATCTCCTCGGAAGTCTGTCGCTGCGTCGCAGCTCCGGACCCAACCAAGGCAGAGACAACCAAAGGCTTGGAAGAAAATTTCTGCAGCATACCGGACTACGAAAAGGTCTCCGTAGAGGCCTGTGAAGGTATCTAATCTGGCATCACGGGCTGCGAAGGCACCTTACTGAATTCCAGAGAATTGATGACCTGCTTAGCGGTAGAGTTGTCGAAAGGCTTAGCCTTGTGTGGTCTGTCTCCATCTTTTTTTCGGAATGTCTACGGATTGTTGGCTGACGGATGCCATCTCAGCTACAATAAGAGCCCTACGATTAATGGTTCTTGCATTAAAGAGGGCATTGAACCGGCAACGGGGGATGGCGTGGTCTGGGCCTAAACAAGTGATGCAGTATGAATGAAAGTCTCGGTGTGGTATTTGCTTTCCACAGGCGAAATAATGGTTAACTTTTTCTGACATCGGTTAGTGCAAGAAAAAAAGCTTTAGACTTTTTCAGCTGCAATTCAAACTCTGGCAGCGACCATCCGGCACACTTGCGAACTTTTGCTATGGGCTCCATGGTAAGAAAGACTGATGTAATGGCGTCGGCTCCCTTCCTTTATAGCACTAACAATCTGACGTCAGACAGCAAGCGATGGCAGCAAACACAGAAAAACACTAACTCTGGTATTCGGGACAACCGAGGGCTACCACAGCAGGGATAACCCACAGGTGATGACTGCAACATTGAAACACGAAGAACATCAGCTCAATCTCTCCATGTCCTATTTAAAAGGCGTAAATTTTGCTTGCAACATAATCTAGCAGTTCTGATGCTATTTTGCAGATGTGCAAAAGATTCATCAAAACAGGATCCAGGGATGCCTTCTATGCCAAAGATCACCTCTCAGAAGTCTGTATGATACTGGAATTTCTAAAATGGCTGAGCAGTAAGTTAATTTCAGCTCCCCCCAGTGTGAAAAAGTACAGTTTTGTACCTACCATAAATGTAGATGTCCGATAGGCATGCATCTGCAGTCCTAACATATGGGTTGTCCTGCCCCAGGCAGCCCTTCGGTCGGCCGGATTCCAAAGTCTGGGTCTGGCCTCGGCTGATGTTGCACTTCACCAGACGTCATAGCTGCTGTGTATTGGGTATAAAGGCATCAGCCGATGCCATTTTCCTCAGTGTTTCTTGCCCCAGATGCCAGGTGCCCTCGAGGAAGGCTAAATTTGGATAAATGCAAATAATTCCAAACAGTAGAGAGCAAACAATAAGAGAATATATATATATATATATATATATATATATATATATATATATATATATATATATAGATAGATATATACATATATACAAACAAATACACCATAACAGATTCCCCCAGCTAGCTAAAAGAGGGGTAAATACCTCAGGAAATACCACAGAGGGGAAGGAGGGTGGGTAATCCTGACTGCAGATGCATGCCTATCGGACATCTACATTTATGGTAGGTACAAAACTGTACTATGTCCTTCAAGGATGCATCTGCAGTCCTAACATATGGGTAGAATACCATAGCCAAACTGGGGGAGGAGGTACTAAGCTAAAGATGGTGTAGTTAAGATCCCTTGCAAAACAGCAGTTGCAAAACCTGCTTGGGATCTGGAGTATAAGGAAAGATTATAATGCTTGGCAAAAGTATGCACGGAGCTCCAAGTAGCAGCTTCTAAAATGTCTTTGGTAGCCACTCCTCGTAGGAAATCTGTAGTGGTGGCTGTAGCTCTTGTGGAGTGAGGCCTGACATTTTCTGGAGTTGTCTTTCCATGAAAAGAGTAACAAAATCTAATGCAATTTCCTATCCATTTTGAGATTGTCTGTTTTGAAATAGCTTTTCCTTGCATTCCTGTTGCATATGCTACCAGAAGCTGGTCAGTTTTCCTGTTGGTCTTAGTTCTGTCCAGATAGTAGTGTAATTGTCTGTGTACATCCAAGGTATGTAGTAGTCTTTCCCCCCTGTTCTGTGGGTTGGGGAAGAATGTAGGTAAATGAATCGCTTGGTTCAATGATACTCTGGAGACCACTTTTGGCATAAAAGTAGGGTTAGTTCTCAGAGACACTCTATCCTGATGGAAGATGAGGAAGGGCTGTACTGCCATTAATGCCTGTAACTCAGATACCCTTCTTGCTGAAGTGATTGCAAGCAGGAAAGCAGTTTCCCAAGATAAAAACTGTAAGTCTGCTGTTGCTGCTGGTTCAAAAGGGGAAGTGTTAACTTTTCCAGCACAAAGTTGAGATCCCATGTAGGCAAAGGTGGTTTCCTTGGAGGCTTTACATTTTTGATTCCTCTCAGGAACTGCCTAAGTAGAGAATGAGAGAAAACTGGAGGATCCATGTTGTATTCTGCTGAAATTGCTGATGCATGAAACTTAATGGAGGAGTAGGACAGGCCATTGTGGAACAGTTCTGCTAAGTATTCCAGGATGTTTGCTATGTTTGCCAATGATACATACTCCCCTTTTGCTGCACTCCAAATGAGGTATCTTTTCCATTTGGCTGAGTAAGTTCTCCTTGTGGAGGGTCTGCCAGCCTCCAGGATAATGTCCTTAACCCTCTGAGATAAATCTGGGTTATTTTGTTTTACGCAATATTCCAAGCAGCTAGCTGTAGTGCTTTCAAGTTTGGATGTAGGATTTTGTAGTTGTTCTGTGTTAGAAATAAAGGACATAGAGGCAGAGGCCATGCGTGTGTCCGAGACATGCTCCTCAGTAGCGGGTACCAATGCTGCCTTGGCCAGTCTGGAGCTATCAGGATTATCCTTGGCTGATCCTCTTTGATCTTCAGTAGGACTTTGTACATCAAAGGAAGAGGTGGGAATGCATATGCTATCAGGTTTTTCCAGCTGAAGGAAAGGGAGTCCACCCTCCAAGCAAGTGGGTGGTATGCTCTTGTGCAGAATTTCTTCAATTGGTGGTTGTGTGGGGAGGCAAACAGGTCTATCTCTGGTAGTCCCCATTTCTTTGTTATGGTTTTGAAGATATCTGGATGTAGCATCCATTCGTGAGCATCCGTGGTAGTTCTGCTTAAGGTGTCTGCTAGTGAATTTTATTTTTCTGGTACAAATCTGGCCTGAAGTTGAATGTTGAAGTTCAGGGCCACATTCCACAGATCCATTGCCATCCGGCATAGAGGATACGAGTGTGTACCTCCCTGTTTGTTGATGCACCACATGACTGTGGTGTTGTCCGTCCTTATCAGCAGGTGACCTTGCTGATGGAATGGTCTGAATGCCTGGATTGCATGTTTCACTGCCAGCATCTCCTTTTGATTTATGTGTAGATTCAGCTGGTCTTGTGTCCATAGGCCTTGTATACACTTGTCCACCATGTGTGCCCCCCAGCCTAGGTCTGAGGCGTCCGTGGTGATGGTCTGGCTTGGATGAGGTTTGTGGAAGGGCAATCCTCGGTTCAGCTGACAGGCCTGAGCCCACCACAGGAATTCTTGCTTCAGGCATGGAATTATTGGAATCTGGGCTTCTAGACTGTGCTTGTGTTGAGACCATACATTCCTTAGGTACCACTGCAACTTTCTCATATGCAGTCTGGCATGTGGAATTAATATTATGCAGGATGCCATGTAACCCAGGGCTTGCAGGACTTTCCTTGCAGTAAGCAGAGTCTGTGTTGTTAATGCCATGAAATAGACTGGTAGTTGTTTTTGTTTTTCTTCTGTGAGAAAGGCCATCTGAGTTGATGTGTCCAGTTCTGCACCCAAGAATGTTATCCTTTGGGATGGTTCCAGTCTTGACTTTTGCATGTTGACTGTGTATCCCAAGGCTTGCAGCAGTTGTATAACCTTTTCTAAATCTTTTAACTTTGTCTTGTTGTCCGCTTGTATTAGGCAGTCGTCCAGGTATGGGTAAATTTGAATTCCCTGAAGCCTGCAATGAGCAATTACTGATGCCAGGCATTTCGTGAATACTCTGGGCGCAGTAGATAAGCCAAAGGGCAATGCTGAGAATTGATAATGCTCTGATCCTGCAAGAAATCTGAGGTGTCTTCTGCAATCTGGTCGTATAGGGACATGCAGGTACGCCTCCTTGAGATCTAGAGTCGCCAGCCAAGACTCCTTGCCCAGCATGGGAAGAAGTTGCTGTAGGGTCAGCATTTTGAATTTTGGAACAATGAGGTATGTGTTTAGAGCGGACAGGTCGAGAATACGCCTCCATTGATTTTCTTTTCTTGGTACAAGGAAAAGTCTGGAGTAAAATCCTTGTCCTTGTTCCATAGGCGGTACCTTTTCTATAGCTCTCATCCTTAGTAGGTTGTTGATTTGTCTTACAGCGTTTGTTTTTTGGCTTGGTGGTAGGTTTGGCATTCCATCTCTCTAATGCTCTAGATTCCCTTTCAGAGGGGAGAGGGTTTTTGGCAGAGGCAGCTGCTACAGCTTTGGGGCCCTGTGAAATGGTTTCAGGATCTGCAACAGGAGCCTTATACAAATGGTAGTGTGTGTCCGGGACCCTGTAATATCTACTGCACAAAAGCCAAACAAGGCAAAAACACACCAGGAAACTGGAGACAATACTAGAAGCTGGAAACAGAATTTAATATATCCAAAATACAGGTTAAGCGCTTTCTGCAGTAAAAATAACTGCCTTCATCAGAACAATGAAAATTTAAAATGCATCACTTTATATACATATGCCCCCAGTAAAACCCGCCTTTTTTAATCAATTAACCAATTAAGGTTTTAAAAAGACACATTCCTATATAACAAAGTTAAACACTTTGAATATTCCATTCAACACATAGCAAACTATTCCCATTATTAACATTGCTTACATGTCTAATAACAATATATAACTATCCATAACTTGCTAAATACATTTAAAAACCATGGTTAAAATTACTTTACCCTAAACATGTTAAAAAAGCTACACATTCCATTTAATGAAAGAAGTGCAGGAATAAAATTAATATTGATTTCTTGCATCCTCTGCCCCAGGTATATCTTTGTTAGGTCCAGTTCCTGTCATAAACACTAAAAAATAATATGAAAGCAAAGTACATATTGGAACACAACATTCAAGTTATGTATAAAATGTATGACTAAATATATATATATTTTTTATTATTACATATACCGTTAGGGACAGATTGTAAATTCTAAGCCCTAACTAATGGTTTTGTTGGAATCACCTCATTAAGGCCAGGTGGAGTGGCTGCATCTAACATGATCTGCCATCTGATCTCCCTTTCACCTACTACAGCCTTAATGTTACCCCCACGTGGGTTAGGAAAAATAATGTCAAGAATAGCAAATTTGAACATCTTACACTGAGGATTATTAATTAAATGTCTAGACAGAGCATTATTCATGTCCAGTTTCCTCATACAATAGGTGTGGTCATATATCCTATTTTTTAAAAAGCGATCGGTTTTGCCCACATAGTAACTTTTACATGTCTGGCAAATAGCCAGATACACTATGTGTTTACTCAAACAATTTCCATTGCAAAACCATATTTTGCTTTTTAATTTATTCACCAGAATTACATTAGGTGTACCCAAAATGTATTTACAAAAATTACACTGACCACATTGTTTGGTACCCGTTCTTTTTATTTTACTGGACTGCTCATAATTAGACTTAATTTCTATAATCCTTTTTAAATTATTTCCTGTTTTGTAAACAAAATGCGGTTCCATAGTTACTTTGTCCTTAATTGACAAATCACTAGTCAATATATTCCAATTGTTTGAAATGATATTCTTAACCTCCCTAGTATGTCTGCCATACTTAATAATACAAGCCTTGGAATATTCATTATTTGTACCTCCCCTTCCACCAATATTATTACTATTATTTTGGTTATTAACAATACCTACCCCAAGTAGGGGTTTATATTTATGTCCCCACTCCTTGATGACATATTCTGTAATGTCCTGGATCATTTTTAGAGGGTACCCTTTCTCTGCAAATAATTGCCCTATAAATGCCATTTCCTTTAATAAATACCTCTCATCAGTTGTCATACGGGCAGCACGTATGCATTGCCCCTTGAGGATACCCCTTTTGCTGTTATATGAGTGTGCACTACTGAAATGCAGGTATCCATTACTAAAGGTATCTTTCCTATGAATACGAGACTGGAATGCTTCCCCATCACTATAAACAAAGACATCCAAATAACTGATACCAATGGAATCATACTGGTGGGTGAACCTGAGGTAATCAGTAGTATTATTGATATATCCCATGAAGCATTTTAAATCTGGTTCACCCCCCTCCCACAATATAAAAATATCATCCAGGTATCGCACATATTTCTTAATTTTGGACATCCATTCCGATTTAAAAATGTATTCTGTTTCCCAATCTAATAACACCAGATTGGCATAGATGGGTGCGCAGGAAGTACCCATAGCAACCCCAGTTTTTTGTTTGTAGTGTTCTCCCTCAAAAAAGATATAGTTATGATCCAGGACAATATCCATAAATTCCATCAATAAAGAAATTTCATCCTGTCCTAGGCCACTCCCTCTATTTATACTGTTGTGAAACCTAGCTAGTCCATCATCCTTTGGTATGCAAGAGAAGAGATCCTGGATGTCAATGGTAACATATATAAGATTGTTTGTCCATAATTCTGGCTTAAAAATACCCAAAAATTCCCATGAATCCTTCATAATATGATTCACTGTTTTATACATGTGTTTCAACTTATGATGGATCACCTGACCAAAAGGGAAAGCTTTGCTAGCACTACCAGAAATTATTGGGCGAAATGGAGGGTCATTAACATTTTTATGCACTTTAGGGATACCATTAATAGTTGCTAATATAGGGTATTCAACCTTCAAAAATCTGTACATTTCCTCACTTATTCTACTCTCAATTATAAATTCTTCCAAATATGAATCTATCCGTGCATGAGCAATATTAACCTCATTTAACGAGGATGGGGTGTATTGTGCTGAATTGTTCAACAATTCAAAAATTTTGTTAATATATTTATCATTGTCATAAAACACAATGCCTCCACCCTTATCAGCGGACATAATTCTAATATTTTTCTCACATAGACTTTTAACTATGTCAAAAATCTTGTTTCTATTCTTTTTATCCCCGCTTGAATATTTATATCTATTATGTAAGGCATAAAACTGCGAATTGACCACATTTTCAAAGGATGTTAAAGTCATGCACATTGGTGGGGTGAATGTGCTTTTCTTTTTTAGTTCACCCGTTTGTAGAATAGCAGTACTATTTTGATTCTTGAAAAAAATACCCAAATTAAGTTTTCTCAAAAAGAGTTTAAATTCAACCAGGGTATCAGTAATATCTAAACTGTAATCAGGTATAAACTTCATACCCTTAGAGAATATATCATAATGATCCGAGGAAACTGGATGTGAAGTGTAATTAAATATCTTAAAATCACCACTTTCATATAAGTTGACATTATTAGCAACATCCAATACATTATTCCTGTTTGTTTCACTATTAAGTAACATATCAATGTTGGTAGAAACTGAGCTTCCATTAATGCCAAAAAGTTTCAACTATTGGTTGTATCTGTGATTTTTCCAGGCATTGCGCCCTTTTCCCTTCCTTTCTACCATTGTCCACTCCTCTCTCCCTTCCTCTAAAAAACATTCATCATTATGATAGATAACATTTTCATTAACAAGGTTAGAATGTTTTCTTACATTCTTAGTTGTAACATGTCTTTTATCGTAAGCATTCCACCTATATGCTGTTCCCTTTTCATATTGTATAATATCCCTTTGCAACTTATTGCACTTTCTTTCATAAGTTTTCCTATATATACTCTCGGCATACTCAAACTGTTTGTAGTATAACCTTTCCCATTGTTCAAACATTAAGTCATTCTGTATAATTCTATCCATATTCTCAATTTCACTAAGTAACGAACTTATTTTAGAGTCATTACAATCAATAATAAATAAAATAAATTTAGTACCAAACTCATGAAACATGTCGTTACATTTTTTAATATTATTAGTGTTCATTTCAACCCCATGGGTTCCTTAAAACCGTAAACCCATCGGGATAACTTTACTGTCCAAACATTTCCTGAGGTACATATTTTCAACTTGAATATTCTTTACCTTTGTAAGATTGTTGCCAAAAGCAAAAATAAGCTTTTTTAAGGAGGTGTAACCCCCATCACCTTTTTCCTTCTGAAAACCAGAACCAGACCTAACAATATCCTTGAAATCTAAAGGCATTTTAACAAAATTGTCCAGGTTGTACATATGCTTCTTGCCAAAATCTTTCGAAGGCTATTATCTAACACAGTACCTTTATTATGTATATTGGGAACCATTCGGTTCTTCTCTTCACCCGCATAGGTCCGCAGCGGTTGGTGGCGTTTAGGCTTTGCGCCCGAAATTAAGAATACATCCTCTTCGTTGTTGGCTGTGGCAGCCAAGGCGTTAACAGAACCTCTTGTGCAAACTGGAAAACTCGTACCTTCCTTCCTCGGCGTGGTTTTGGACGACAGTGGAGATGAACATCTACCTTGTCCAGCAGGAATGTCGTCATCGCTATCCTGGCCAATAGAGGAACGGAATGTTGTAGGAGCAATAAGGTTAGGTTGCACACATCTAGATTGACCCGCATAAGGCGGTGTAAGCAGTTCAACGAGTCGGGTGATTTCGCCCCGTATTATAGCCATTTCTGAATGAATTTTGTCTATCTCCTCTCGTGTCACGGAGGTAGACAAGTTCAAAATCTCCTGTATTGACTCCATATATACGACACAAATAAATAAAAATATCCCAGTGTCCAACAAACTACTGCACAAAAGCCAAACAAGGCAAAAACACACCAGGAAACTGGAGACAATACTAGAAGCTGGAAACAGAATTTAATATATCCAAAATACAGGTTAAGCGCTTTCTGCAGTAAAAATAACTGCCTTCATCAGAACAATGAAAATTTAAAATGCATCACTTTATATACATATGCCCCCAGTAAAACCCGCCTTTTTTAATCAATTAACCAATTAAGGTTTTAAAAAGACACATTCCTATATAACAAAGTTAAACACTTTGAATATTCCATTCAACACATAGCAAACTATTCCCATTATTAACATTGCTTACATGTCTAATAACAATATATAACTATCCATAACTTGCTAAATACATTTAAAAACCATGGTTAAAATTACTTTACCCTAAACATGTTAAAAAAGCTACACATTCCATTTAATGAAAGAAGTCATTCAGGAATAAAATTAATATTGATTTCTTGCATCCTCTGCCCCAGGTATATCTTTGTTAGGTCCAGTTCCTGTCATAAACACTAAAAATAATATGAAAGCAAAGTACATATTGGAACACAACATTCAAGTTATGTATAAAATGTATGACTAAATATATATATATTTTTATTATTACATATACCGTTAGGGACAGATTGTAAATTCTAAGCCCTAACTAATGGTTTTGTTGGAATCACCTCATTAAGGCCAGGTGGAGTGGCTGCATCTAACATGATCTGCCATCTGATCTCCCTTTCACCTACTACAGCCTTAATGTTACCCCCACGTGGGTTAGGAAAAATAATGTCAAGAATAGCAAATTTGAACATCTTACACTGAGGATTATTAATTAAATGTCTAGACAGAGCATTATTCATGTCCAGTTTCCTCATACAATAGGTGTGGTCATATATCCTATTTTTTAAAAAGCGATCGGTTTTGCCCACATAGTAACTTTTACATGTCTGGCAAATAGCCAGATACACTATGTGTTTACTCAAACAATTTCCATTGCAAAACCATATTTTGCTTTTTAATTTATTCACCAGAATTACATTAGGTGTACCCAAAATGTATTTACAAAAATTACACTGACCACATTGTTTGGTACCCGTTCTTTTTATTTTACTGGACTGCTCATAATTAGACTTAATTTCTATAATCCTTTTTAAATTATTTCCTGTTTTGTAAACAAAATGCGGTTCCATAGTTACTTTGTCCTTAATTGACAAATCACTAGTCAATATATTCCAATTGTTTGAAATGATATTCTTAACCTCCCTAGTATGTCTGCCATACTTAATAATACAAGCCTTGGAATATTCATTATTTGTACCTCCCCTTCCACCAATATTATTACTATTATTTTGGTTATTAACAATACCTACCCCAAGTAGGGGTTTATATTTATGTCCCCACTCCTTGATGACATATTCTGTAATGTCCTGGATCATTTTTAGAGGGTACCCTTTCTCTGCAAATAATTGCCCTATAAATGCCATTTCCTTTAATAAATACCTCTCATCAGTTGTCATACGGGCAGCACGTATGCATTGCCCCTTGAGGATACCCCTTTTGCTGTTATATGAGTGTGCACTACTGAAATGCAGGTATCCATTACTAAAGGTATCTTTCCTATGAATACGAGACTGGAATGCTTCCCCATCACTATAAACAAAGACATCCAAATAACTGATACCAATGGAATCATACTGGTGGGTGAACCTGAGGTAATCAGTAGTATTATTGATATATCCCATGAAGCATTTTAAATCTGGTTCACCCCCCTCCCACAATATAAAAATATCATCCAGGTATCGCACATATTTCTTAATTTTGGACATCCATTCCGATTTAAAAATGTATTCTGTTTCCCAATCTAATAACACCAGATTGGCATAGATGGGTCACAGGAAGTACCCATAGCAACCCCAGTTTTTTGTTTGTAGTGTTCTCCCTCAAAAAAGATATAGTTATGATCCAGGACAATATCCATAAATTCCATCAATAAAGAAATTTCATCCTGTCCTAGGCCACTCCCTCTATTTATACTGTTGTGAAACCTAGCTAGTCCATCATCCTTTGGTATGCAAGAGAAGAGATCCTGGATGTCAATGGTAACATATATAAGATTGTTTGTCCATAATTCTGGCTTGAAAATGCCTAAGAATTCCCATGAATCCTTCATAATATGATTCACTGTTTTATACATGTGTTTCAACTTATGATGGATCACCTGACCAAAAGGGAAAGCTTTGCTAGCACTACCAGAAATTATTGGGCGAAATGGAGGGTCATTAACATTTTTATGCACTTTAGGGATACCATTAATAGTTGCTAATATAGGGTATTCAACCTTCAAAAATCTGTACATTTCCTCACTTATTCTATTCTCAATTATAAATTCTTCCAAATATGAATCTATCCGTGCATGAGCAATATTAACCTCATTTAACGAGGATGGGGTGTATTGTGCTGAATTGTTCAACAATTCAAAAATTTTGTTAATATATTTATCATTGTCATAAAACACAATGCCTCCACCCTTATCAGCGGACATAATTCTAATATTTTTCTCACATAGACTTTTAACTATGTCAAAAATCTTGTTTCTATTCTTTTATCCCCGCTTGAATATTTATATCTATTATGTAAGGCATAAAACTGCGAATTGACCACATTTTCAAAGGATGTTAAAGTCATGCACATTGGTGGGGTGAATGTGCTTTTCTTTTAGTTCACCCGTTTGTAGAATAGCAGTACTATTTTGATTCTTGAAAAAAATACCCAAATTAAGTTTTCTCAAAAAGAGTTTAAATTCAACCAGGGTATCAGTAATATCTAAACTGTAATCAGGTATAAACTTCATACCCTTAGAGAATATATCATAATGATCCGAGGAAACTGGATGTGAAGTGTAATTAAATATCTTAAAATCACCACTTTCATATAAGTTGACATTATTAGCAACATCCAATACATTATTCCTGTTTGTTTCACTATTAAGTAACATATCAATGTTGGTAGAAACTGAGCTTCCATTAATGCCAAAAAGTTTCAACTATTGGTTGTATCTGTGATTTTTCCAGGCATTGCGCCCTTTTCCCTTCCTTTCTACCATTGTCCACTCCTCTCTCCCTTCCTCTAAAAAACATTCATCATTATGATAGATAACATTTTCATTAACAAGGTTAGAATGTTTTCTTACATTCTTAGTTGTAACATGTCTTTTATCGTAAGCATTCCACCTATATGCTGTTCCCTTTTCATATTGTATAATATCCCTTTGCAACTTATTGCACTTTCTTTCATAAGTTTTCCTATATATACTCGGCATACTCAAACTGTTTGTAGTATAACCTTTCCCATTGTTCAAACATTAAGTCATTCTGTATAATTCTATCCATATTCTCAATTTCACTAAGTAACGAACTTATTTTAGAGTCATTACAATCAATAATAAATAAAATAAATTTAGTACCAAACTCATGAAACATGTCGTTACATTTTTTAATATTATTAGTGTTCATTTCAACCCCCATGGGTTCCTTAAAAAACCGTAAACCCATCGGGATAACTTTACTGTCCAAACATTTCCTGAGGTACATATTTTCAACTTGAATATTCTTTACCTTTGTAAGATTGTTGCCAAAAGCAAAAATAAGCTTTTTTAAGGAGGTGTAACCCCCATCACCTTTTTCCTTCTGAAAACCAGAACCAGACCTAACAATATCCTTGAAATCTAAAGGCATTTTAACAAAATTGTCCAGGTTGTACGTATGCTTCTTGCCAAAATCTTTCCGAAGGCTATTATCTAACACAGTACCTTTATTATGTATATTGGGAACCATTCGGTTCTTCTCTTCACCCGCATAGGTCCGCAGCGGTTGGTGGCGTTTAGGCTTTGCGCCCGAAATTAAGAATACATCCTCTTCGTTGTTGGCTGTGGCAGCCAAGACGTTAGCAGAACCTCTTGTGCAAACTGGAAAACTCGTACCTTCCTTCCTCGGCGTGGTTTTGGACGACAGTGGAGATGAACATCTACCTTGTCCAGCAGGAATGTCGTCATCGCTATCCTGGCCAATAGAGGAACGGAATGTTGTAGGGGCAATAAGGTTCGGTTGCACACATCTAGATTGACCCATAAGGCGGTGTAAGCAGTTCAACGAGTCGGGTGATTTCGCCCCGTATTATAGCCATTTCTGAATGAATTTTGTCTATCTCCTCTCGTGTCACGGAGGTAGACAAGTTCAAAATCTCCTGTATTGACTCCATATATACGACAAATAAATAAAAATATCCCAGTGTCCAACAAACTACTGCACAAAAGCCAAACAAGGCAAAAACACACCAGGAAACTGGAGACAATACTAGACGCTGGAAACAGAATTTAATATATCCAAAATACAGGTTAAGCGCTTTCTGCAGTAAAAATAACTGCCTTCATCAGAACAATGAAAATTTAAAATGCATCACTTTATATACATATGCCCCCAGTAAAACCCGCCTTTTTTAATCAATTAACCAATTAAGGTTTTAAAAAGACACATCCCTACATAACAAAGTTAAACACTTTGAATATTCCATTCAACACATAGCAAACTATTCCCATTATTAACATTGCTTACATGTCTAATAACAATATATAACTATCCATAACTTGCTAAATACATTTAAAAACCATGGTTAAAATTACTTTACCCTAAACATGTTAAAAAAGCTACACATTCCATTTAATGAAAGAAGTCGTGCAGGAATAAAATTAATATTGATTTCTTGCATCCTCTGCCCCAGGTATATCTTTGTTAGGTCCAGTTCCTGTCATAAACACTAAAAAATAATATGAAAGCAAAGTACATATTGGAACACAACATTCAAGTTATGTATAAAATGTATGACTAAATATATATATATTTTTTATTATTACATATACCGTTAGGGACAGATTGTAAATTCTAAGCCCTAACTAATGGTTTTGTTGGAATCACCTCATTAAGGCCAGGTGGAGTGGCTGCATCTAACATGATCTGCCATCTGATCTCCCTTTCACCTACTACAGCCTTAATGTTACCCCCACGGGTTAGGAAAAATAATGTCAAGAATAGCAAATTTGAACATCTTACACTGAGGATTATTAATTAAATGTCTAGACAGAGCATTATTCATGTCCAGTTTCCTCATACAATAGGTGTGGTCATATATCCTATTTTTTAAAAGCGTCGGTTTTGCCCACATAGTAACTTTTACATGTCTGGCAAATAGCCAGATACACTATGTGTTTACTCAAACAATTTCCATTGCAAAACCATATTTTGCTTTTTAATTTATTCACCAGAATTACATTAGGTGTACCCAAAATGTATTTACAAAAATTACACTGACCACATTGTTTGGTACCCGTTCTTTTTATTTTACTGGACTGCTCATAATTAGACTTAATTTCTATAATCCTTTTTAAATTATTTCCTGTTTTGTAAACAAAATGCGGTTCCATAGTTACTTTGTCCTTAATTGACAAATCACTAGTCAATATATTCCAATTGTTTGAAATGATATTCTTAACCTCCCTAGTATGTCTGCCATACTTAATAATACAAGCCTTGGAATATTCATTATTTGTACCTCCCCTTCCACCAATATTATTACTATTATTTTGGTTATTAACAATACCTACCCCAAGTAGGGGTTTATATTTATGTCCCCACTCCTTGATGACATATTCTGTAATGTCCTGGATCATTTTTAGAGGGTACCCTTTCTCTGCAAATAATTGCCCTATAAATGCCATTTCCTTTAATAAATACCTCTCATCAGTTGTCATACGGGCAGCACGTATGCATTGCCCCTTGAGGATACCCCTTTTGCTGTTATATGAGTGTGCACTACTGAAATGCAGGTATCCATTACTAAAGGTATCTTTCCTATGAATCTGAGACTGGAATGCTTCCCCATCACTATAAACAAAGACATCCAAATAACTGATACCAATGGAATCATACTGGTGGGTGAACCTGAGGTAATCAGTAGTATTATTGATATATCCCATGAAGCATTTTAAATCTGGTTCACCCCCCTCCCACAATATAAAAATATCATCCAGGTATCGCACATATTTCTTAATTTTGGACATCCATTCCGATTTAAAAATGTATTCTGTTTCCCAATCTAATAACACCAGATTGGCATAGATGGGTGACAGGAAGTACCCATAGCAACCCCAGTTTTTTGTTTGTAGTGTTCTCCCTCAAAAAAGATATAGTTATGATCCAGGACAATATCCATAAATTCCATCAATAAAGAAATTTCATCCTGTCCTAGGCCACTCCCTCTATTTATACTGTTGTGAAACCTAGCTAGTCCATCATCCTTTGGTATGCAAGAGAAGAGATCCTGGATGTCAATGGTAACATATATAAGATTGTTTGTCCATAATTCTGGCTTAAAATACCCAAAAATTCCCATGAATCCTTCATAATATGATTCACTGTTTTATACATGTGTTTCAACTTATGATGGATCACCTGACCAAAAGGAAAGCTTTGCTAGCACTACCAGAAATTATTGGGCGAAATGGAGGGTCATTAACATTTTTATGCACTTTAGGGATACCATTAATAGTTGCTAATATAGGGTATTCAACCTTCAAAAATCTGTACATTTCCTCACTTATTCTATTCTCAATTATAAATTCTTCCAAATATGAATCTATCCGTGCATGAGCAATATTAACCTCATTTAACGAGGATGGGGTGTATTGTGCTGAATTGTTCAACAATTCAAAATTTTGTTAATATATTTATCATTGTCATAAAACACAATGCCTCCACCCTTATCAGCGGACATAATTCTAATATTTTTCTCACATAGACTTTTAACTATGTCAAAAATCTTGTTTCTATTCTTTTTATCCCGCTTGAATATTTATATCTATTATGTAAGGCATAAAACTGCGAATTGACCACATTTTCAAAGGATGTTAAAGTCATGCACATTGGTGGGGTGAATGTGCTTTTCTTTTAGTTCACCCGTTGTAGAATAGCAGTACTATTTTGATTCTTGAAAAAATACCCAAATTAAGTTTTCTCAAAAGAGTTTAAATTCAACCAGGGTATCAGTAATATCTAAACTGTAATCAGGTATAAACTTCATACCCTTAGAGAATATATCATAATGATCCGAGGAAACTGGATGTGAAGTGTAATTAAATATCTTAAAATCACCACTTTCATATAAGTTGACATTATTAGCAACATCAATACATTATTCCTGTTTGTTTCACTATTAAGTAACATATCAATGTTGGTAGAAACTGAGCTTCCATTAATGCCAAAAAGTTTCAACTATTGGTTGTATCTGTGATTTTTCCAGGCATTGCGCCCTTTTCCCTTCCTTTCTACCATTGTCCACTCCTCTCTCCCTTCCTCTAAAAAACATTCATCATTATGATAGATAACATTTTCATTAACAAGGTTAGAATGTTTTCTTACATTCTTAGTTGTAACATGTCTTTTATCGTAAGCATTCCACCTATATGCTGTTCCCTTTTCATATTGTATAATATCCCTTTGCAACTTATTGCACTTTCTTTCATAAGTTTTCCTATATATACTCTCGGCATACTCAAACTGTTTGTAGTATAACCTTTCCCATTGTTCAAACATTAAGTCATTCTGTATAATTCTATCCATATTCTCAATTTCACTAAGTAACGAACTTATTTTAGAGTCATTACAATCAATAATAAATAAAATAAATTTAGTACCAAACTCATGAAACATGTCGTTACATTTTTTAATATTATTAGTGTTCATTTCAACCCCCATGGGTTCCTTAAAAAACCGTAAACCCATCGGGATAACTTTACTGTCCAAACATTTCCTGAGGTACATATTTTCAACTTGAATATTCTTTACCTTTGTAAGATTGTTGCCAAAAGCAAAAATAAGCTTTTTTAAGGAGGTGTAACCCCCATCACCTTTTTCCTTCTGAAAACCAGAACCAGACCTAACAATATCCTTGAAATCTAAAGGCATTTTAACAAAACTGTCCAGGTTGTACGTATGCTTCTTGCCAAAATCTTTCCGAAGGCTATTATCTAACACAGTACCTTTATTATGTATATTGGGAACCATTCGGTTCTTCTCTTCACCCGCATAGGTCCGCAGCGGTTGGTGGCGTTTAGGCTTTGCGCCCGAAATTAAGAATACATCCTCTTCGTTGTTGGCTGTGGCAGCCAAGACGTTAGCAGAACCTCTTGTGCAAACTGGAAAACTCGTACCTTCCTTCCTCGGCGTGGTTTTGGACGACAGTGGAGATGAACATCTACCTTGTCCAGCAGGAATGTCGTCATCGCTATCCTGGCCAATAGAGGAACGGAATGTTGTAGGAGCAATAAGGTTCGGTTGCACACATCTAGATTGACCCGTACAAGGCGGTGTAAGCAGTTCAACGAGTCGGGTGATTTCGCCCCGTATTATAGCCATTTCTGAATGAATTTTGTCTATCTCCTCTCGTGTCACGGAGGTAGACAAGTTCAAAATCTCCTGTATTGACTCCATATATACGACACAAATAAATAAAAATATCCCAGTGTCCAACAAACTACTGCACAAAAGCCAAACAAGGCAAAAACACACCAGGAAACTGGAGACAATACTAGACGCTGGAAACAGAATTTAATATATCCAAAATACAGGTTAAGCGCTTTCTGCAGTAAAAATAACTGCCTTCATCAGAACAATGAAAATTTAAAATGCATCACTTTATATACATATGCCCCCAGTAAAACCCGCCTTTTTTAATCAATTAACCAATTAAGGTTTTAAAAAGACACATCCCTACATAACAAAGTTAAACACTTTGAATATTCCATTCAACACATAGCAAACTATTCCCATTATTAACATTGCTTACATGTCTAATAACAATATATAACTATCCATAACTTGCTAAATACATTTAAAAACCATGGTTAAAATTACTTTACCCTAAACATGTTAAAAAAGCTACACATTCCATTTAATGAAAGAAGTCGTGCAGGAATAAAATTAATATTGATTTCTTGCATCCTCTGCCCCAGGTATATCTTTGTTAGGTCCAGTTCCTGTCATAAACACTAAAAAATAATATGAAAGCAAAGTACATATTGGAACACAACATTCAAGTTATGTATAAAATGTATGACTAAATATATATATATTTTTTATTATTACATATAACGTTAGGGACAGATTGTAAATTCTAAGCCCTAACTAATGGTTTTGTTGGAATCACCTCATTAAGGCCAGGTGGAGTGGCTGCATCTAACATGATCTGCCATCTGATCTCCCTTTCACCTACTACAGCCTTAATGTTACCCCCACGTGGGTTAGGAAAAATAATGTCAAGAATAGCAAATTTGAACATCTTACACTGAGGATTATTAATTAAATGTCTAGACAGAGCATTATTCATGTCCAGTGGAAGGGGAGGTACAAATAATGAATATTCCAAGGCTTGTATTATT
Organism: Protopterus annectens; assembly: GCF_019279795.1. Classification (NCBI taxonomy): domain Eukaryota; kingdom Metazoa; phylum Chordata; order Ceratodontiformes; family Protopteridae; genus Protopterus; species Protopterus annectens. Next base: position 716,239 of record NC_056737.1, on the reverse strand, counting down.
AAGTATGGCAGACATACTAGGGAGGTTAAGAATATCATTTCAAACAATTGGAATATATTGACTAGTGATTTGTCAATTAAGGACAAAGTAACTATGGAACCACATTTTGTTTACAAAACAGGAAATAATTTAAAAAGGATTATAGAAATTAAGTCTAATTATGAGCAGTCCAGTAAAATAAAAAGAACGGGTACCAAACAATGTGGTCAGTGTAATTTTTGTAAATACATTTTGGGTACACCTAATGTAATTCTGGTGAATAAATTAAAAAGCAAAATATGGTTTTGCAATGGAAATTGTTTGAGTAAACACATAGTGTATCTGGCTATTTGCCAGACATGTAAAAGTTACTATGTGGGCAAAACCGATCGCTTTTTAAAAATAGGATATATGACCACACCTATTGTATGAGGAAACTGGACATGAATAATGCTCTGTCTAGACATTTAATTAATAATCCTCAGTGTAAGATGTTCAAATTTGCTATTCTTGACATTATTTTTCCTAACCCACGTGGGGGTAACATTAAGGCTGTAGTAGGTGAAAGGGAGATCAGATGGCAGATCATGTTAGATGCAGCCACTCCACCTGGCCTTAATGAGGTGATTCCAACAAAACCATTAGTTAGGGCTTAGAATTTACAATCTGTCCCTAACGGTATATGTAATAATAAAAATATATATATATTTAGTCATACATTTTATACATAACTTGAATGTTGTGTTCCAATATGTACTTTGCTTTCATATTATTTTTTAGTGTTTATGACAGGAACTGGACCTAACAAAGATATACCTGGGGCAGAGGATGCAAGAAATCAATATTAATTTTATTCCTGCACGACTTCTTTCATTAAATGGAATGTGTAGCTTTTTTAACATGTTTAGGGTAAAGTAATTTTAACCATGGTTTTTAAATGTATTTAGCAAGTTATGGATAGTTATATATTGTTATTAGACATGTAAGCAATGTTAATAATGGGAATAGTTTGCTATGTGTTGAATGGAATATTCAAAGTGTTTAACTTTGTTATATAGGAATGTGTCTTTTTAAAACCCTAATTGGTTAATTGATTAAAAAAGGCGGGTTTTACTGGGGGCATATGTATATAAAGTGATGCATTTTAAATTTTCATTGTTCTGATGAAGGCAGTTATTTTTACTGCAGAAAGTGCTTAACCTGTATTTTGGATATATTAAATTCTGTTTCCAGCTTCTAGTATTGTCTCCAGTTTCCTGGTGTGTTTTTGCCTTGTTTGGCTTTTGTGCAGTAGTTTGTTGGACACTGGGATATTTTTATTTACCCTGTAATATCTGTCAGGCTTGGCAGGGGCCGGAGGGAGAGAATCAGGGGCAGTACAGGCATCATTATATGCATCATCAACAACTGTTAGTACTGGAGGAATGGCTAAAGGCCTATGCTGTGGTAAATTTAAAAAAGTCCTTAGCCTTTTCCTTGAATCTGAAAAATCCTGGCCCTGCCATTGAAAATGTTCCCTCATAGCATGCAAGGTTTCCCCAAAAGAAAATTCTTCAGGAGGAGAAGCAGAAGGAATGGAGTCTTCTGCATCAGAATCCTCATAGGGAGAATATGGACCTTCCTGACAGTCTGAAATATCGGAGTCATCCGAGGAGTAGTCTGTAGAAACAGGTTCCGGGGGTTCAGTTCTAGGCCTCTTATCTGGAGGGGGTTGAGAGGCCCTGTCTGGGTGAGGTTGGGATCCCCTGATCAAAGAAATGAGATCCTCAGCCAGGCTGAGCATTTGGGAACTAGAGGTAGGCCTGTGTGAGGGGGTTTTAGCAGGTAAGGCCTTAGAAGATTTAGCTGCTTTAGCCCTGGAAAAAGCCTTGATAGACATAGAAGCAGGGGGTCTTAGCAGCTCCACGTGCAGGGGTAGTTATGTCTAAAGGAATAGTATCTGATAAATCCTGGTTGCCTGCTTCAGCAGGGGCAATTTCAGTAGCAGATTCAGCCATGCTCTGTGGGGCCTCGGCTATCGGAGGTATGCTTTCGGCCGAAGGAGGAACAGAGGACTCTGTTTCAGCCGAAACAGAGGCACTCGCGGTTGGCCTAACCGTGGTTTCAGCCAAAACCGCGGACCGCGAGTGTCGGTCCTTTTCCTTACGTTTTTTTTGCTAATTGTGTAGTCGGAGTCTCCGACGGCATTTTGTATGCAAAAGCGAGACCAAAAAACTCCTCAGCAAACTCCGACCGACGTCTAAGCGTCCGTCGGTTGAAGGAAGCACAGGCTAGACAAGCTGATACGTCGTGGTCTGGGCCTAAACAAGGAAGGCAGTAAGAGTGGAAATCCTTATGAGGTATTGGTTTCCCACAAGTTAAACAATTATTTACTTTGTCTGACATCGGCTGAAGCAAGAAAGAGTCCCCAACGGGGTACTTAGCTTTTTTAGAAGTCTTCGGTAGTAGAAATCTCTGGATCTGACCGACCGGCACTTGCGAACAGCTTCTGCTTCGGGCACCACGCGGCAAGAAAGACTCAGGAAAATGGCGTCGGCTGATGCCTTTATACCCAATACACAGCAGCTATGACGTCGGGTGAAGTGCGACATCAGCCGAGGCCAGACCCAGACTTTGGAATCCGGCCGACCGAAGGGCTGCCTGAGACAGGACAACCCATATGTTAGGACTGCAGATGCATCCTTGAAGGACATCAAAGAAAAGAGCTAGCGAATTGGTTTTCTTGGGTAAATTTCAGTAACTGGTTGGTAAGTGCAATGTCTGAATGCCGACAAAAAAGAAATTCAGAGAACTTGAAATAAAAATCTATCACATGAGGAGAAAACACTTTCTGGGAAGAATCGTACAGCTGTTCAGCAAAAAACAGTTCAAGTTCCAACCTTTGCTGCAAGACATGACTTCTAGTAATCTAGAGGGAAAAATCAAATGTGCTAGAGTGGATTAAAATAAACACTGAAGTTTATCAATCCAAACAATAAAAGGACAGAAAAAATGAAAGACGCTTTAAACAGATATTCATATGAGCTGATAAAACTGCAAAAAATCAGCAATCAGAATGAAAAAGCTGGCCGAGTAGGATACTGCTCAAGAGGAGAGGTTCTAAAAAATGGTAGAATTAGAGGAGAGAGCACATAGAGAAAACCGGAGAATTTCTGCTGTATCAGAGAAACTGGAAGGAGCAGACTATTAATTTTATGAAAGCACAAATAAGCAACTGGACTGGTATTCCACAGGAGTCGTCAACTGATACTGTACATGATCCAAACCTGGCCACAAGAAAGCAGCCAAGACCTCTAACATACACATGTAATCCTAGCAGAAGAGTTGATTCTGACAAAATTAAGGTAGAAGGGCAAAGTACAGTGCTTGTGGAAAATGATTACTCACTGTACCACAAGGAAGTACAGTTGTGTACACTTACCATAAATGTAGATGTTAGAGTGTATTTACTGCTGCAGTCATTACATTTGGGTAATCCTGCTGGCAGGTTGCCCTCACCCGGCCTGAATTCCAAAGTCTTGGGTCCTGCGTCGGTTGCTGTCGCCCCTTCCCTGACGTCAGGTCGTCAGGGGTATAAAAGCAGCAGCAGACGCCATTTTCTTCAGTTTTTCTTGCTCCAGATGTCAGGTGCCCCCAAAAAGGGTAGCCAAACTTTATGTATATATTCAGAAATACATCAATATAAATTTGACCATCTATAAGCAAATACATCACTTAGGTAGTATAAGACAGAGAAGGAAAGATAAGATCCAAAAGAAAAAAGGGGGAAGGCGGGTGGGTAACCTGGACTGCAACAGTGAATACACTCGAACATCTACATTTATGGTAAGTGTACACAACTGTACTATGTTCTTCATGTTTCACAGTTGCAGTCATTACATTTGGGTAGAGTCCCAAAGCTATGGTTGGAAGGCTGGAACTAGACAGCAGCAGGAGCGGCTATGAGGCCCTGCAGAACTGCAGTGGCAAAGCCTGCCCTGGATTTAGGAGTAGAGTGGCAGATGATAATGCTTTGTAAAGGTGTGCACTGAACTCCAGATAGCCGCCTCTAAAATGTCTGTGGTAGGTACTCCCCTGAGAAAGGCTGCTGAGGTGGCTGCAGCTCTGGTGGAATGGGGCCTAATGCCCTTAGGCACTGGCTTGCCATGGTGTAAGTAGCAGAAAAAAATGCAGTGGCCTAACCACTTAGAAAAAGTCTGCTTTGAGATAGGCTTTCCTTGTGATCCTACAACATATGCCACTAGTAATTGCTCTGTTTTCCTGAAAGCTTTGGTTCTGTCCAAGTAGAATCTAAGCTGTCTGCGTACATCCAAAGAATGCAGAATTCTCTCCTCCTTGTTCTGTGGATTTGGGTAAAAAGTAGGTAGATGGATGGCTTAAGAGCCACACTGGACACTACTTTAGGCATAAATGTTGGGTTTGTCCTCAAGCAGACTCTGTATGGATGAAAAATGATGAAAGGTTCCATAGCCATGAGCGCCTGTAGCTATAAAACTCGTCTTGCAGAAGTAACTGCTAACAGCAGAGCTGTTTTCCAAGATAAAACCTTCATATCAGCTGTAGTAGCTGGCTCAAAAGGAGGCTGGGTGAGCTTTTCCAAGCCATAGTTGAGGTCCCATGCAGGTATTGGTAGTCTTCTTGGGGGCCTTAAATTTTTGGCTCCTCTGAGGTACTGCCTTAATAAAGGGTGAGAAAAAAGTGGTGGCTCTGTATTGTAATGAGCCGAAATGGCAGAGGCATGAATTTTAATAGATGAAAAAGATAGGTCTGTGTCCAGCATCTCAGTTAAGTATTGCAAAATCTAAGGAATATTTGGTACCGCTGTATCAGTTCCTTGTGCCTGGATCCAGGCACAGAATCTCTTCTATTTTCCAGCATAAGACTTTCTAATACTAGGCCTTCTAGCTTCCAGGAGGACATCCATCACAGCTTTACTGAGAGGTTTTTATCCGCCATGCTGCCAAGTTTAATGTCCTCAGTTGGCTGTGCATAATCTGATTGTTTTGCTGGGACAGTAGTCGAGGTATTTGAGGTAAGGTCCAAGCCAGGTATAGAGAAGTTCCTTAGTATTGGATACCAGTACTGGCGTGGCCAGTATGGGGCAATCAGCATCATCTTTGGCTTCTCCTGTCTGACATTTAGGAGCACCTTGGGGAATAAAGGCAGTGGAGGAAAGGCATATACTGATAGGGTGTCCACCTTCCATGCTTGTCTGTGATACGTCCTTGTGCAGAATCTTTTTAGTTGGTAATTGAGAGGGGAGGCAAATAGATCTATGTCCAGGTGTCCCCATTTCCTTGTTATCATGCTGAAGACTTGCAGATCCAGCTTCCACTCATGGGGATCCATGAGGTTTCTGCTTAGTTCGTCTGTCAGAGTATTTTCCTTTCCTGGCAGGAATTGCGGCCTGCGGATGTACTTGGTAAGTCAAAGCTGTGTCCCACAAGGTCATGGCTAGTCTGCAAAGGGGGTAAGAGCGTGTACCCCCCTGCTTGTTTATATACCACATGACAGTGGTGTTTGTCTGTCTTTATCAGTAGTTGTCCCCGATGAAGTAGGTCCTTGAAGGCTGTCAGGGCATTTTGAACAACTGACATCGCTTTTTGATAGATATGTAGATGCATTTGGTTTGAGGACCATGTGCCCTGAATGCCTCTTCCTGCCAAGTGGGCTCCCCAGGCATAATCTGATGCATCCATCGTTACTGTCTGCCGGGCTGGAGGTAATGTGAATGGCTGTCCCTTGTTCTGGTGACAAGCCTTTGCCCATCATCGAACCTCCTGTTGCAGGCAGGGAATGAGAGTAAAGACTTGTTTCCAGGCTGTGGCAATGTTGAGTCCAAACACGTTTTAGGTATCACTGAAGTTTCCTCATATGCAGTCTTGCATATGGAATTAGTAGGATGCAGAATGCCATGAAGCCCAAAGCCTGCAGAATTTTTCTTGCAGATAATTGGGCCTTTCTTGCCAGCATTTTGAAATAGGTAGTCAGTTGCCTCTGTTTGTCTGGCGTGAGATAAGCCATCTGGGCAGTTGTACGTTATCTGTTGTGAGGGTACTAGTTTTGATTTCTTTTTGTTGACTGTGTACCCTAGGCACGATAGAAGTCTTTTCACAAATGCCAGATGTTGAAGAAGAATGTCCTTGTTCTCTGCTTGAATGAGACAGTCGTCCAAGTAAGGATATATTTGTATTCCTCTTTGTCTGCAGAATGCAATTACTGGTGCCAGGCACTTTGTAAAGACCCTGGGCACAGTAGATAAGCCAAAGGGCAGTGCAGAGAATTGGTAATGCATTGAGTCAGCCTTGAATCTTTGGTATCGTCTGCATGATTGATTGGAACATGCAGGTATGCCTCTTTTAGGTCTAAAGTCACAAGCCAAGAATTCTTGCCCAACATAGGCAGAAGCTGCTGCAAAGTCAACATTTTGAATTTTGGAATATCCAGGAAAGTGTTCAGAATAGATAGGTCCAATATTAGCCTCCACGCCTTGTCCTTTCTGGGTACCAAGAACAGTCGAGTAAAATCCTTGCCCCTGCTCTTGCTCTGGTACTTGTTGAATGGCACCCATGTCCATGAGGGATGAGACTTGTTTTTTGCGCCTCTGCCCATTGATTTTTTGGCAGATCTGGCCATACGTTTGCCTTTGGCATAGTATGGAAATGGAACTTGTATCCTTGTGAAACTGTTTAGAACCCACTTGTCCTGGGTTATGATGTGCAAATTTTGAGCAAAAAGTGCTAATTTTCCCCCTAAGGGTGCTGCCAGAAGAAAAGTGCTTGGTGCAGGCAGGGGGAAGTCATTGGGACTGTTTTCTGTACATTTGTGATCTATCTTCTCCAGCTTTGGAGGTAGAAGCACCCCATTGCTTGGGCCTATAAGAACCTTGCGCTTGGGATCTACCCCTAGGGCATCTGGCTCTGCCCCTTTGAGGTCCGACATATGACCAAATATTTGTAGGCCAGTGTCTACTAAACCTGGGTGGCTGTACTTGTATGACAGTTTGCATAGATTTAGCTTTGTCCTCCATTTTCTTTAACACCTCTTCTGCCTTAACACCAAACAAAGTATCATGCTGCAAAGGTGCATCTAGTAATTTAACTTTAACATGATCAGGCAGATTTTGTTCCTTTAACCAAGCATGCCTCCTAATTACAGAACCCGTAACTGTGGCCCTGCAGGAGGCCTCCAAAAGGATCAAAACCGCATTGCAAAGTATGCTTTCCAACTTGTTCTGCTGCATACAATAAATACCGCACTTCCTTGTTTTCTGCACATTCAGAATTTAACATTTTCTGTTTAAGCAATCCCATGACATGTTGCTGATACTTAAGCATATGAAATTGACAGTTTAAGTCCCTTATAGCCAAAGTTGCAGATGTGTAAACCTTTTTTCCCCATCTATCAAGTGCCCTTGAATCCCTGTCAGAGGGGGTTGGGTTTTTTGCAGTGGAAGCCTTAACTCCCTTTGGACCCTGTGAAATAGTTTCTGGGTCAGCAGCAGGGTTTTTAAAAAGAAATTTGTGTGAGTCAGGAACCCTGTAATATCTGTCATGCTTAACAGGAGCTGGGGTAAGGAATCAGGAGTCAGACTAGACTCCGAAAACACATCATCTACAACGTCTAACACAGGTGGAATAGCTAGACGCCTGTGCTGAGGTAATAAGAGAAAATCCCTGAGCCTCTTTTTAGATTCTGAAAAATCTTGGCTCTCCCAGTGGAAATGCTCCCTCATGGTATGCAAGGTTTCCCCAAAGGAATAGTCCTCAGGAGGAGATGCTGAAGGTATAGATTCTTCAGCATCAGAATCCTCATGGGGGGAAGAGAATATTCCTGTTCAGAAGAAACAGAAACCTGATCTGAAGATTCACAGTCAGTGTCTTGCCTAGGCCTCTTATCAGGAGGGGGATGGGAACCCATGATCAAGGTAATTCAAGTCTTCGGCCATTTTGAGCATCTGTGTTTTGGGCATAGAGGCCTGTACACATGGCTCTTAAGTTTGTTTCCTTGCTTTAGAAGGTGTTTTAGTCTTTGCCTTTGATGCTGAAGTTGTTTTAATGTAAATATGTTTAGGTCTGAATACACCCTCAGAAGCCAGTGCCTGCTCATCGGCTCAGGACCCATCTGAGGCTCCAATACCTTGAGTATCCAGCAGCATGGCTGACTCCACGTGCAGTAATGTTGTGATGAGGGCCTAGGCAAGGAATACAATAAGAATGAAAATCCTTATGAGGTATTTGCTTTCCACAAGAAATACAATTAACTTTTTTTGACATCGGTCTGGAGCAAGAAAAAAAAAAAAAGTTTCCCCAATGGTGTACTTCGCATTATTGAAGACTTCAGATCTGAAACTCAAACATGAAAATCTCAGGAGTTGGCCGCCGGCACTTGCAAACTGCTTCTGCTTCGGGCACCACGCTGCAAGAAAGACTGAAGAAAATGGCGTTAGCTGCTTCTTTTATACCCTGACGACCTGACGTCAGGGGAAGGGGTGACAGCAGCCGACGCAGAACCTAAGACCTTGGAATTCAGGCCAGCTGAGGGCAACCTGCCAGCAGGATTACCCAAGTGTAATGACTGCAACAGTGAAACACGAAGAACATCAGGAGTAAATGTATTCTAGCAATAAGGAAGGTTGAGAAACAGGTGTGAGATTCAAGTTGCTGTATCCAGCTATTTTCAGAACATTTTTTCCTAGAAGGTCAAAATGATCTCTTGTTGCAGAACATGCTAAGGAGGAAATACAAAAGTTTTCCAACAAAAAGTGAGCTATCAAACATAAGAGGATTCTACTTATTTTTCAGATAAAGCCAGAGACTATGCCAGTGAAACCTTTTCCAATGTTCCAAAGGAAAATGCTTGAGAGAGAAAAAGAACACGAGTTTAATAGAGGTACAAGGAGTACATTGGAAATGATCCAGCGACTGGAATTGGGAGATGGAGATCAACAGGAAGAAAACCAGCAACTCAGAAATTAATGAATTAATGTGAGATTATAAAATTAATTTCATTTGTGAAATATGACCAACAAGAAAACTTGGGAATATTGGACTTCTTGACATTGTTAAACTTGTAGGGGACTCCAAAGCATATAACCTACTTCATGTCATTTGTGCCCGGAAAAACATTTAGGAGAGGGGAAGGAGGAGGAAAGAATCAACTGCAAGTAAAACAAAATTTTGTTTTTCTAAAGTATTTTTATAATACATGACATACACCATGCTGTAAAGTTTTTTTTTCAGTTATTTGTGTGTGTAATAGAGATACTAAAGTAAACAGGTGCCCCTATTTTTTTCCTTGTTTAGTTTTAAGAAATGTAGGCCTTGCAATGTAAAAAGATAAGAAAGCTTGGACAAAATAGCATGATACAAGAAAAACTGACAAGCTTTTTCTTACTTTTGCTTAGGGGAAAGGCTTAAGGCCCTAGGCTTGACTTAATAACAAGGTTTAAGGAGAAGCAAATAAACATAGAAAATAATGTAACGTTTTCCTCAAGCACACATTTTCACAAAGCTGCCCTTCACCACAAGCCTTCCACATTGCTATGTATCTGGTTCTCAGGTTCCATGGAGACAATTTGATAAGGAGAAATAAAAACAGATTTCTTTCTCACAGTGGCTAGAAGATGGTGTTTTCTGAAAACATTCAAGGTGTGTTCTGCGTCTGGGAGAGGAACGAAGATAAGACAAAAAGACAGCACTTGGTGGAAGTACAAGCACAGGTTGTTGCATAAATGTTAACATGGATAACCTTCATTACAGGCTAGTTCAAGCATATCAGTGCGGCTGTCAGGCTGGGACAATTATTCATATCAGGAAGGTTAAACACTATTGGAAGGCATACATAGTTGTTTAGTATTAAGTTAATCGGTTCTGGTGGGGTGTTTTTACTTTAATGAAACCCTCAAAACAAAAAAATCTTGTAAGATGTGAAACAGGTTCAAATGGGATACGACAAGAAAAAAGTGTAGAAAAAAATCAACTTCCCAAACATTAGTGTATGCATGTAACACAGAAGCTGAAAGTACACATTAAAAAAGCTGTTACACAACAGGTGGGAATAATAACTCCTTATAATGACACTTTCCATATCTTTAAATTTGAATGGTCTCATAGATATAGTTCACTATTCTTTCTTTTTTGTATACATTAAAAAAAGCAATCAACTAAGTTACAAGAGAGACACATTTGGAAAGAACTGAGCAAGTGAATTTAATAAAGAAAGGATTTCAGGATATCTGGGACAAAGGAAAAGGGGAGTATTTATATTACGAGTTGTAATAATGAAAGAAGGGGGGGAGATAATGGTAGATTTGTAGTACTAAGTGGCTACTGGCAAGGGAGGAGGATTACACCGATATGTATTTATATTCCACCTAAAACTGCTACAGTGGAGCTTAAGAAAATTTTGGGAGAAATAATCATTTCAGCAGGAATTATTATTCATAGATGGGAACTGGAGTTTGATTATCAGGACGGCCTAGAAGGGAAAATATAACAAAAGAGGGTGCTTTTTGAAGAAATTTATGAAAATATTTGGTATGGAATATGCAAATTCAGTAGTAGGAGTTCAGAGAGAGCTTGCATGTTATTTCCCAAAGTACAAAAACTGGGGAGGGCTACACAGAAATATTTAATTGAAGGTTTTGATACGTATCCAATAACTAGTTCAGATCATGCGCCAATAATAACGAAAATAAAAATGCAGGGGAATGAAAAAAATGAGACACTGGCGCTTCCCCACCTATTTGTTAAAAAAGGAAGGAATTTAATGAATGGAAAATATTTAGGCTTTACTAAAGATATAAAATTTTTCTGAAAATATAGCTACGGACTGGGATAAATTAAAATGGAGTTTAAAAACAGGATGGTAATAAAAGAAAAACAGCTATGGTTAAGAAGTAAAAATAATTATTTAGCAAGACTGAAAAGTTATTAAAGTATTGGAGAATAAGGTGACTCCTACAGAAAAGAAGAGGTGCAATTGCAGAGTGCTGAAGAGAAAATAAGGGACTACCTTGATAATATGCAAGAGTTCAGAAAGATTGCCATTACGCAACTGATTTTTGATAACTCCACAGCGCGAAAGCTTTTAGCACAATGGCTCAGGAAACAGAAAGGAGAAAGGGGTGTTGCTAAGCTTAGGGAGCCTATAACGAGGAAAAATAACCAGAGATCATGTATTGGGATTAGAAATACTTTGGAAATTTTATGAAAATCTGAACAAAGCAGAGATGCATGGAAATAAATGAAAATGCTTAAGAATTAAATATGACAAGTTTAATAACTGAGCCTCATCTTCCTTTAACAGGTAAGATAGGAAGAGAGGAGATAAGAATGGTGACGTGTAACCAATCTACAGAAAAGTCCACAGGAACAGATGGTATTCCTGTGGAAATCTGGAAGTTAGAAAAGATGAAAGTAATAAACATCTGGAAGGCTTTTTCAATGGTATTTCAAAAGCAGGAAAAGCATCAACATCCTGGAAGAAAGTGGTGGTAGTTTTGATACATAAAGGGAAAAATCCATCAGATCCAGCTTCACATAACCCTATTTCAATTCTAAACCATACTTAAAGAGTTTATGTCTATAATAGCTAAAAGAATGACAAAGGTTATGCTGAAATTGATAGATATGGATCAACGTGGTTTTGTGGAAGGGAGGCACACATTCAACAACATTAATAGAACGATGATCCGTAGAGAAGCAGAACGCAAGAAAATACCACTGTTGTTGGTGGGTCTAGATGCAGAGAAAGCATTTGGCAGAGTAAGTTGGGATTTTATGAGTGGGACAACGGAATCCTTTCCATTCCCTATGAAATTATAAAAGAGTGTTTAGAATAAATGCGGGATCAGAGGTAAAAATTAAAGTAGGGAAGATTCCCCTCTGAGAAGCTTTGTTTGTTTGAGAAGAGAAACCAGGCAGGGTATCCCCTTTGATATTTGCATTATATTTAGAAACACTGGCAAAGAAAATAAGGGATTCCGAAACAAAGGATATAATTGGTATGGTAGTCAAGAAATATTGGCCTTATCTGCAGATAAGGCCAAAATCTAGATCCATCAGAGCCACAAGGGCGGGAGACAAACCTCGACACAGCTATTAATAGGACGTGCTGGAGGGATAGATTCATCACCCAAAGACTCCCTATGCTGTGGAACAAAATCCCGGTATATGTGAGGCAGAACACCTCGCTGGCCTTGTTCAAGAGAAATATTGACCAATGGATGGGAGATCGCAGATATACTCCAGGGATTACCTCAGTGTCACTGCTAGACAGAGGCACAGCAAAATAATGGGTATAGTTCCCCATACAAAAGGGGTGGCGTAAGCCACAAAACTATGGGCTAGGCTTATAAATGCTCTCAGGCAGATAGCCTAGTATGAACCTATGAGAATATTTTACACCTAATAAAAACCAGGAAGGTACATTTTAGTGCTGTGGAACTTTGAGACAGTTTCATGGCTTTTTGGGATACAAAACTGTGATAAATCAAAGGCAATAGCTGTAAACTATGTACCCATACACAAACTGGTTCAACAATACCCATATTTATGGGAATACAATAAAATTAAGTACTTAGGGGTATGGATTAAAAAGGATTCGACTCAGCCGTATACTCCAGCATCAGATCCAAAGTTCAAGCTCCCCCCCTACCCACAATGCCCCACTCTTCCTCCTCCCCTCAGACAGGAGTTTATTGCAGAACACCAACCCTATATAGTACACCTGCCTATAAAACCTGACAACAGTCTAAAGGCCCACATACTCAGAGCTAGTCAGGACAAAAGGGCCTATATGTCGCTTTAGTCCAGTCCACTACACAGCCCAAAAAGAGGGAAGGGTAAGGAGGAAGGGACAGCTGAAGACAAATGAAAAGCAACAACTCAGATGGAACATTATGGTAAGTACATAACTTAAATTTATCTGCAGTGGTTGTTTACATTTGATCTTCAACCTGAGAGACAGAGTCCCTAGCTACCAAAAAGTCTGGGAGGTCCTCATGGAAGGATATTCTGGAGCACTGCTTAGCCAAAGGATGCTCTGTTCCTGGAGAGAAGATCCAACTTATAATGAGAAATAAAGGTATGCGACGAGGACCAGGTAGCAGCAGAACATATATCAAGAGGAACCCTGGACTAAAAAGCTGCAGAAGTAGAGACTGATCTGGTGGAATGCGCCCAGACATGTCCCGGTGGAGACAAACCTCTAGCTCGATAGGCCAAAGAAATACACACTGAAGTCCAGTGAGCAGCCATAACCTTAGAGACAGGCTTTCCCAAACGACACTCAGAAAATGAGACAAAAAGCTGATCCAATTTTAAGTTTTTGGTTCTATGCAGATAGAAACGCAACTGCCTGTGCACATCTAGCAAGTGCAATTTGTACTCCCCTCTATTTTGGAAATTTGGGAGGAAAACTGGCAAATTAATGACCTGGGTAATATTCGATTCCGAAGCCATCTTTGGCAAAAAAGATGGACTGATCCGCAGGGACACTGTCTTTATTAAAAACTAGATAAGGGGGCTCGACAGATAAAGCTTGAAGCTCAGAAACCCTTTTGGCCAAAGTAATTGCCAGCAAAAAGGCAGTCTTCCACAGTAAAAACTGCAAATCAACAGAAGCAGTTGGTTCAAACGGAGGAGAAACCAAAGCCTGCAAAATGAAGGTTAGGTCCCAAGGAGGCGTTTAGTCCTTAACCAAAGCCCAAAGAAGAAAGGTACCTTTAAGGAGGCCGAATTTTCACTCACATGGAAATTGGAAATCGCTACCAAGTGTGCCTAACAGTAGAGAAGCTAGCACCATTATTAAAAATGTATGTTAAAAAATTCCAAAATGGCAGAGACGGTCACCTTGAAAAGATCCAGGTCATGCGGAGAAGCACAGATCAAAAAATGCAACCATTTGACAGTACATCTTCCTGGTAGAAGTCTTGTGAGCTGCAACCAGAATCTTTTTGACAGAAGAAGCCACCTGGGAGTCCTGGCTATCATAAAACTGGAGCAGCTTCAGGCTGACTAAATCCGAGTGAGGAGCCCCTGATGGGTGCATGATCAGAACCTGAACCGAATCCAGAGTCCAGGGAGGACACACTATAGGAGATCACAGAGTGGGGAACCAAATTTTTATGAGGCCAGAAAGGGGCAATAAGGATAACCAAGCTCACCAGCCGATGAGCTTTCTGAATAAACTTGGGAATTAAAACAAGCATATAGTAGATCAGAGGGCCAAGTATGGACTAGAGCGTCACTGGGTGACTCCCCCAGTAGGGGGGAAATCAGAGCGAAATACTCGCTGCACTTCACGTTGGAAGGAGAGGCGAAGAGATCGCAGCAAGGTCGACCCCACTTTAGGAAGATCTTGCCCGCTACTGACAGATTCAGAGACCATTTGTAGAGCATCAAAATAGATTGGCTGAGCCTGTCCACTAGGATGTTGGAGTTCCCCTGAATGTGCATTGCCACCAGAAAATGGCCAGTGGAGATCGCCCATTCCCACCATCTTATGGCCTTACAATAAAGGGGATAAGATCTGGTTCCCCCCAGTTTGTTGATGTACCAGACTACAAACATTGTCCATCTGTATGGCAACAGTCCCAGAAGGAAGGAAGGCATAGAGAGCTTAGAATGCCAAAAGCACTGCCCTCATCTCTAGGATATTGATATGCAGACTGGTCTCCAGAGCAGGCCACATGCCTTAAACTGTTCTTCCCATATAATGCCCTCCCCCCACCAAGCAGGAGAGGTGTCTGTGGTCACAGTGATCACGGGGGAGGGAAGAACAAATGGGAGACCCAAAAGGAGGTCCAAGGATTGGAGCCACCACAGAAGGGAGTCCCTGCAAAAGCGAAACAGTCAAACAGGATGTGACAAGGGAAGGTCTAGCAAGGACCACTGAACCGCTAAGGTCCATTGAAGGACCCTCACATGGACATGCACAGTTGAAATAAGGGTCACCATAGCCGCCATGGACACCACCGCCCAAAAAACCAAGCTCACTGGAGCAAACTGGGATGGAAAAATGTATTGTACATGATGACAGAGTGATAACAGTCTGTCTAGAGGCAGCAACACATTACCCTGTGTAGTGTCTAACCGAGCACCTATGAAATCCAACTCTTGAACCGGTGCTAGTTGAGACTTGTTAATATTTATCACTGCACCCAGGGATGGGGCTATATGGAAAAGATAATCCCTGGCCTTAGTCAGTCGAGGCCTGCAGTGAGAGGAGTGGAGCCAATCATCCAGGTAAGGAAAGACCTGAAAATCCCTACAGCCGCAGGTGAGCTGCCACTACTGACATCACTTTGTTAAACACCCGGGGGGGGGGTGGTAGTGGCAAGTCCAAAGGGGAGCTGAAAGTGATTGGCTCCCAGCCAGAAGCAGAGGAACCTCAGGGAGCATCTGTCCAACTTGATATGGTAGTATGCATCCTGAAGGTCCGAACACATTAGTCCATTCTGCCTTTTCTGCAGTGAACAACTGGAAGGGTGACCATCCAAACGTTAGTCTTGGCAACGGACAGGTCCAGGGCTGTAAGATCCAGGATGCGTTTTAAATCCCAGTTTTCTTTGGCACCAAAAAAACCTGGAATAAAGGCCTGATCCGGACTAGTCTGTGGGAATGGGTTGGAGGACTCATTTGAGCAGCCTGGAGATTTCTATGGCTGCCTCCTCCCGCTGACCGGGTGAAATGTCCAGAAGCTGTTTTGGTGGAGAGGGAAGATGAAGAATGGGGACAGTGTAACCCCTGGACATATGTAGCACCCAACAAACATTCGTAATGGACTCCCAGGCTGTTGGGTGCAGTGATAGATAGCCCCTGACTGCCTCCACAGACAAGCAATCAGGCAATCCCTCAGGATTGCTGGAAGGGTCTGTCTGGAAAGAATCCAGAGACCCCTGGTTCTTTGAACCCCCTCTGCCACGAGGTGGCACCTGTCATATGCCCCTGGGGGAAGACTAATCCCAAGCATCCAAGGGAGAACTCAGACTTTCGAAACCACAGCTTCTTGACCCCATGCTGATTCCTTGAAAAGGATCTTTGTGGAGAGGAGAAGTGGATTCTGATGGCAGACAATGTACTCCTGTTCTTCTCACTCTGGGTTAATCTGTCATGAACTTTTTTTCCAAACAAGGTGGAACCGTCGTAGGGAGCGTTTGTGAAAAATGCCTTGAAGGGCTCCAAAAAAGCACAAAGTCGGAGCCAGGCATGCCTCCGAATGACCACACCTGTCCTCACAGCCCTAGAGGCACCTTTGGTAGCATGGGAGAGAAGCCTCATGGAAGTGCTTGAAATAGCAGTGAGGGTGGCCATGCTGGAGGAGAAGACAACCTTCTTCATCTCTACCAACATGAACCCTGGGGCAGACTCTGTGACCTCCTGGACCAGGTCCCGCTGCAGTCTGATTATACATGCCAAATAATTCAGCACACAAGGCAAAAGTGACTGAAGCATAACCCTGCTTCTCAAAATGCTCCATAGCCCTAGACTCCCAGTCTGGAGGGTGGACTGAGGAGCTCTCCTGAGCCAGCTCCTCCTTAGTGGCTGCCACAACTACCACTGCACCAACTGGGGACCCCTTGGACCAATGGGGCTTTGTCTGATGGGGTGCCGAGTACCTTGTCCTAGGGATGGGCTCAACCATGTCTGGTTCATTCCATGCCCTACTAGAAACGAGATCCACTAAGGGATCCGCAGGGGGGACACCCAGGAGGTAGAAGATCCTGTGCCAAATGCATCCAGAGATACAGACTAGTCAGAGTTCGGCTTGAGGGTAGACCACCCACTGTGTTTGGGAAAGATCTCCATGACATGCCCACAGGAGACATCCTCCAGGGGTTTTGGGGGGAGCTCCCCCTTCCTCCAAGTCTGTATCTTCAGTGAGGGACTCCAGGGGGGAGTCAAAACTGCCTCCTCTTGCACGTACGCTTCCAAGGGGGCTCTGGGGGTGGGATTTTGGGGAGGATTCAGAAGCTTCAGGGAGTTCGTGGATCGGAATCTCCTGGGGCGAATTGGCAACAGGCTGTCCCTGAGGGGGAAGGATGGAAGACTCCGGCCTAGAAAGAAAGGGAGCCAGAGCTGAATCCAAGGATGAGTGTGTCAAGGCTCTCGAAGGAGCCAAGAGAAAACTCTTCACCTCCTCAAATGCCGAAGGTAAGCAGATCCCTGCAGGCAGAACAGCCAGAGCTGAGGCCAAAGCTTGCCTGTCCACCGGCTTTGGCACCAAGGAGGGAGTCACAGCTGAGCCTCTCGGCACAGAAGCCCCAAGGGGAAGGGATGACTCCAAATGTCTCAAAGCCATCCCCTCAGATCCAACACCGAAGCTATGGCTCCGAGAGTTAGTCTGCTCGGAAAACATCTGAGCGGAACCGCTCAAGGTAATGGTCGGGGTCGAGGTACAAGGGACCATCGGCACCGACCCCTCAACACCCAGGAACCTCGGACCCAAGGGCTCCAAAACCGAAGGTCAGACCGGAGAAGGAGAGATTGGGGGGGGGGGGGCTGACTGCGTCCTCCCAGCCCCATAGGGGGATGGAGCAGGCAAGACTCCCAGCTGAATCTGGGCCTGAAGAAACTTCAACACCATCCTGTCCATCTCAGCTCTGGACAGACTCCAAGTGGACTGGACTGAAAAAGCTGCCAAACTCGGCAGAGAATGATGCAGAGAAGAGGTAGTGACTGGGGACCAAATCCAGAGGTCCCTAGCTCCAGGGAGAAGTGTGGAGACTAGAGCCGAGAAGAACTCTGGCTCGGATATGGCCAGGACTTGGAGGGAGGCTTGGCCAAAGAAGAGTGCTCTGGAGACCTCTTCCTGGGTCAATCCGGCTCTTTCGAATGGGCCTTCTCAACGTCCCCAGACTTCTTAGCAAGAGTTGGAGTCGCAGAAGCCGGGGCAGAAGAAGACACCTATGCAGGAGGTGGGAGAAGACCCTTTAAAATAAGCTTGTTCCTCCTGTCAAAGCACAGGGGTTGAAGCCAGCACAGATCGAATAGGAGGTATCCAAATGGGAAACTTCCAACCAGACTATGCACAGAGTGCTGGCATCGGACAGTGGAAGCTTATGCCCACACTCTCCACACTTCCTAAACCCTGGCTTAGGGCATCAGCCATGGCAAGAAAGGCCCCAGACACACACATGCTAGGAAGAAAGTTTTTTTTTTAAACAAGACTGATGCCGAGCCGCAGACAGAAGACAGACAAAAGGGAGAAAAAGAAGAGATAACCCCCCCTCCCAAAAAAAAAGAACACTTGCATGCAAATGGAGCAGTGGAAAACCCATGCTGTTCAAAGCGAGCAGCAAATGAGATCTGGGGAGAGGACAGAGAGCTGGGCATTATGGGTAAAGGAGGAGCTTGGACTTTGGATCCGATGTTGGGAGTATACGGCAGAGTATGATCTGTGCCAGATCAGAGTCCCTCAGGTTGAAGATCAAATGAAAACAACTTCAGATTAAAGGGCTGAAAGATTTTACCTGGGAGGGGAAGAGGGCAAGAGTCAAGTGGGATAAAAGTTGATCCTTCCAATAGAACAAGGTGGTGGTTTGGGATTACCTCATTTCAAGGCATATTTCAGAGCTACACAGTTATGTCTCCTGTACACAGCACAAGCAAAACACTAGAATTCAAAGTGAATAGGGATAATGACAAAATGGGGGGGGGGCTCAAGAAACAAGGAGACTGGGATTTTGGCTGCAGACCCTTAAAGAAAATATACAGAATATTATATTCATAAAGTAGCAGAAAGTATTCTATGAACTAAGCCAAAAAAGGCTGGAGAAAGGTTGTTCCGCCAAAGGGGATGACTACAATCATAAGCATAGAGAATAGGCAAGAGGGGGCTGGAATATACTGAAGAAAACTGGCAAAGGAACCATGATACTGGGTGCAAATAATAAGAGAGGAAAAGATAACATAATGGGAAGAGGTCAAGAACTCATTTGGACTACCAGCTAGAGACTATGAAAGACCAGCACTAGTAGAGTTTACAGTAGAATCTCGAACAAAAGTTGTCGTTAAAAAAGGGATAATTAGCAAGGAATATAAATAATGCACAGTAACTACCGGAATCAGAAGAGATTAAAAAGATTGAGAAGAGAGACTGGATAAGCAGTTAATGAAGAAAAAAATGGGGGATATATGTATGGCTCCCAAATATGAAAAAATGTCCAGAAGAATAGGATCTTTGCTAGTAAGGGTTTGCATAGGTATTTTTATACTTAAAGCAGACTCCAAAGAATTTTTCCTCTGGTAGATTGCAAATGTTGGAAGCATGATGTGGAAGAAAGAGGTAACTGGGAACATATTTTTGAGAGTGTAATGAGTTGGCATACTAAAAATTCCTTGCAAACTAATCTATCAGAAATACTGGGTGAGCAAATTGGTATAAATAAGGAAATTATTTTTTTTTTTTAAGAGCTGCGATACGAATAGGAATTACCTAGACATAGTAAGGCTTTGCCGAGTTCAATTCTAGTAGCTGCCAAAAAAGGAATTACAAGAAAATGGAAATCAAAGTCTAAAACCAACTGTACTAGAAGTGGTGAATATAATAGAGAGACAAAAACTACAGTTGTGCACTTACCATAAATGTAGATGTTAGAGTGTATTCATCGTTACAGTCATCACATTTGGGTTATCTGCCTGCAAATAGCCCTAAGACAGCCTGAATACCAGAGTCTTCGGATTTCTGCATCGGATGCAGTCGCTTCTTCCTTGACGTCAGGTCGTCAGGGGTATAAAACATGCAGCAGATGCCATTACATCAGTTTTTCTTGCCCCAGATGTCAGGTGCCCCCATAAAAGGAAGCAATTAAATGGTATAGTAAACCCCCCCCCCCATCAAAAAAGCAAAAACACAAGAAAAAATAGAAATACCAACCATAAAGTAGAGGTAGAGCCAAGAGAAGTCAGGGGGCTGGAGGGAGGTTAACCAGGACTGCAACAGTGAATACTTATGGTAAGTGTACACAACTGTACTACGTTCTTCGTGTTTCACTGTTGCAGTCATAAAATTTGGGTTGATTCCCAAAGCTAAAAAAGGGAGGAGGAAGTTAAAGAGCATTAGGGCCAGCTATTAATCCCTGCAAGACTGCAGTGGCAAATCCAGCTCTGGATTTAGAAAAGACAGGCAAGTGGTAATGTTTGGTGAAGGTATGTAAAGAGCTCCAGGTAGCAGCTTCTAGGAAATCCCTGGTAGGGACCCTTCTGAGAAATGCCACAGAGGTAGCTGCAGCCCTGGTGGAATATGATCTTATCCCCTGTGGGGTAGGTTTTTTTCCATGGTGCTTGTAGCAGAAATGAATGCAATGGGCTATCCATTTGGAAATGGTTTACTTAGAAATGGCCTTCCCCTCTGCCCCTGCAGTAAAGCTAACTAGCAGCTGCTCAGATTTTCTGGTAGGCTTAGTCCTGTCCAAACAGAATCTAAGTTGTCTGTGCATGTCCAGAGTGCAGTACCCGATCCCCTTTGTTTTGTGGATTACGGAAAAAGGTAGGTCAATGAATGGACTGATTTAGGGCCACAGAAGACACCACCATGGGCATAAAAGAAGGGTTAGCCCTGAGGGAAACCCTGTCCGCATGGAAGATAATGAAGGATTCCACTGCCATGTGGGCCTGTAATTCGGACACTCTTCTTGCTGAAATGATGGCAAGAAGGAAGGCTGTTTTCCAAGAAAGGAATTTCAACTCAGCTGTAGCCGCTGGTTCAAAGGGGGGGGGGGTGAGCTTTTCCAATACAAAGTTAAAGGTCCCAGGCTGGAGTGGGAGCTCTCCTGGGGGGAATTAAATTTTTGGCCCCTCTAAGGAATTGTTTAGCAAGGCGTGAGAGAAAAGGGTTGGCTCTGTATTATGTGCAGAAATGGCAGAGGCATGAATTTTAATTGACAAGAAGGATAGGGCCCTGTGGAGCATTTCTGTTAAGTACTGTATAATCTGAGGTAAGCTGGGCACCTTGTGCCCATCCCGTGAGCCAGGCTCCAGGAACAGTATCTTTTCCACTTTACAGCATAAGATTTTTTAGTACTAGGCCTCCTTGCCTCCATAATGACATCCAGTACCTGCTTACTGAGGGATGCTAAGGGAGAGCTCAAGGAATTAGCCAAGCGGCAAGGTTCAGGGTTTGAAACTGAAGGTGCAGAATCTGGCCCCCCTGCTGGGACAGCAGGGAAGGGGTCTGAGGCAGGTGCCATGGTTGAAGCAGTGCCATACTGCACAAGAGGGGGTACCAGTGCTGTCCTGGCCAATCTGGTGCAATCAGTACTGTCCTTGGCTTATCCTGCTTGATCTTTAGTAGAACCTTCAAGAGGAGAGGCAGAGGGGGGAAAAGCATAAACTGAGAGGCTTTCCCAGGTAAAAGACAGGGCATCCCACTTTCCAAGCTTGGCTGTGGGGAGTTCTTGTGCATAATTTGTTCAACTGGTAGTTCTGAGTGGAGGCAAACAAGTCCATCTCTGGAGTCCCCCATTGGTTCCTCAAGAGGTTGAATATTTTGGCATCTAGTTTCCATTCGTGTGGGTCCATGACACTTCTGCCCAGGTCGTCTGGTAGGAATTGAGCTTGCAGGTGTACTTGGTGGCTCAAGGCTGCGTTCCACAGAGCCATGGCTAGTCTGCAGAGAGGGTACAAGTGGGTTCCCCCCTGCATATGTACCACATAACTGTGGTGTTGTCTGCCTTTACAAATAGCTGTCCTGGAATACGATCTTTGAAGGCTGTCAGAGCATTCTGAACAGCTAACATTTTTTTTTTTATTGATATGCAGGTGCATCTGACTCTGGTTCCATTTGCCCTGAATGCACTGCCCTGCCACGTCTGCCCCCCATGCATAGTCGGATGCATCTGTTGTTAGGGTTTGGGCGGCAGGGGGTAGAGTGAAAGGGAGTCCCTTGTTGTTGTAGCAGGCCTCTGCCCACCAAAGGAACTCTAACTTGATACAAGAAATGATATAAATCATCGTTTCCAGGTCTTGAGAATGTTGACACCATAGGCTTTTTAGATACCATTGGAGTTTCCTCATATGCAGTCTTGCATATTGAATTAGCAAAATGCAAGAGGCCATGAACCCCAGGGCAGTATTTTCCTTGTAGATAGTTGGGGTTTTGTGGCCATGAACCCCAGGGCTTTCAGTATTTTCCTTGCAGATAGCTGGGGTTTTGTGGCCAATAGTTTGAAGTAGGCTGTCAAACTTGTTTCTCTGGAGTGAGGAATGCCATCTGGGAAGCTGTGTTCAAGCTTGCTCTCAGGAATACGATCTGTTGGCAGGGTACTAGGTGAGATTTCTTTCCGTTGATGGTGTACCCCAGTGAGGTTAGAAGTTTCTTTACGAATGCCAGGTGTTGTAATAGCAAGTTCAATCAGACAATCGTCCAAATATGGGTAAATCTGAATATTTCTCTGCCCGCAAAATGCAATGGCTGGAGCTATGCACTTTGTGAATACCATGGGCGCAGTAGATAAGCCAAAGGGAAGTGCAGAGAACTGATAGTGCATGGAGCCTGCCCTGAAGCGTAAGCATTTCCTGCAGGATTCCCTTATTGGGATGTGCAGGTAAGCTTCCTTTAAGTCTAAGGTTGCCAGCCAGGCATCCTTGGCTAGCATGGGAAGAAGCTATTACAGAGTTAGCATTTTGAATTTGGAACTACCAGAAAGGTGTTTGGAATAGAGAGGTCCAGGATAGGACGCCAGGGGTTGTCTTTTCTGGGTACCAGAAAAAGTCTTTAATAAAAGCCTAGTCCCCGTTCTGCTGGGACAGGCTGAATAGCCCTGATAATGAGGAGAGAGAGAACCTGCTGTTGGGCCTCTGCCCATTGATTTGGGGGTAGGTCTGGCCAACCATTTGGTGTTGGTAGGGTGTGGAAGTGGAATCTGTATCCTTGGGAAACTATGTTCAAAACCCAATTGTCCTGGGTAATGCGTTCCCAGTTTTTTGCATGCAGGGTGAGCTTTCTTCCTAAGGGGAGCTGATAGTAGAGCAGGGCTTGGAAGGGCTAAGGTTAAGTCATTGTGCCATTTTTTTAGGGAGGTGGCTTACTACTCCCTGATTTGGAAGGGAGAGCTCCCTACTGCTTAGGTTTGTGTGAAGCCTGAGACTGTAGCCTAGGTGGTCTGCTGTTCCTGGGTTTGGACTGAAAAGGCCTAGAAAGGACTGGAAAGGACTAGTTCTTGGAAGGCCGATGCCTACTGAATCTGGGAGGCTGTACTTGTAGGAAATCTTTCAACAGTTTGCACAGATTTAGCTTTTTTCCTCCATCCTTTTGAGGACGACTTCTGTTTTGTTGCCAAAAAGACAGTCTTGGTTTAAGGGAGCATCCAGTAATTTAGCTTTTACATGATCTGGCAAGTTTTGTTTCTTAAGCCAAGCATGCCCTCTAAGTACAGACCCAGTGACAACAGCCCTGCAATTAGCTTCTAAAGCGTCAAAACCACATTGCAAAGTATGTTTACCAACTTGTTCTGCAGAATGCATTAAATCCTGTAATTCTTTATGATCAGTACAGTCAGGAATCAACATTATTTTCTGTTTAAGTAGCCCCATAACATGCTGCTGATACTAACATATGAAACCGGCAATTTAAAGCCCTGATGGTCAAAGTAGCAGAAGTGTATACCTTCTTATCCCATCTGTCTAAGGCTCTAGAATCTCTATCAGAAGGGATAGGATTTTTGGCAGCAGTAGCCTTAATGCCTTCTGGTCCTTGGGAAATGGTCTCTGGATCCACAGAAGGATTCTTGAAGAGGAACTTGAGAGTCAGGTACTCTGCAATACCCATCAGGTTTTCTGGGAGCTGAAGGTAAAGTGTCTGGGGAAAGGCTAGATTCCAAGAAAGCATCATCTACAATGTCCAGAAAAGGAGGGATAGCTAAAGTCCTGTGTTGAGGTAGGGGTAAGACTTCCCTAAGCCTCTTTTTGGAGTCAGAGTAATCCTGGCTTTCCCAGCAGAAATGCTCCCCAAGAGTGTGCAAGGTTTCACCAAAAGAAAAATCATCTGGAGGGGAAGCAGAGGGAATAGAATCCTCTGCATCAGAATCCTCATAAGTAGATGAGGGCAAATCCTGGTAATCAGAAGGAGCAGAAAAATAAGATTCCTGATCAGAAGAATCGGAAAGAAACTTGGTTCTAGGTTTTAGAGGGGGAAGGCTGACTTCCCCTAATCAAGGTAATGAGGTCTTCAGCCATTCTAAGCATTTGTTTTTTAGGCATACGGGCCTGGGCCTGCAGTTTGGTCGTCGGTTTTCTAGGTGTGGTTAGAGTTTTATGCCTAGATGTAAACGATGGCATAGGTTTAATATGAACGTCTGTAGGCTTGAATACACCCTCAGAAGCCGGTGCCTGCACAGCAGCTCCAGACCCATCCAAGGTAGAGATATCTGCAGGTTCCATAGTCGAAGAAGCATCTCACGGCATACCGGACTCTGAATGGGTCTAATTAGAGGCCTGAGAATCTGAAGTAGTGGGTATTAGGGGCTGCAAAAGCACCTCACAAAGTACCGGCAGACTGGCGACTAGCTTAACAGAAGCACCATCGGCAGTTTTGGACCTATGTGGTGTGTCTTTATCCTTATGTTTTTTCGGAAGATCAGTAGTCGGATGGCTTAAAGCCATTTCAGAGTATGGATACAGAGTACCAAAATAATCTTCTGTAAAGATAGTCAGACGACGAATAGTTCGGGGGTTGAACAAGGCACAAAACTGACGAGGGACGTCGTGGTCTGGGCCTAAGCAAGGAATGCAGTAGGAATGGAAATCTTCATGAAGTATTTGCTTTCCACAGGCAAGACAATAGTTAACTTTTACTGACATCAGTTAGAGCAAGAAAAAAAAAGATCTGTAACAGGGTACTTATCTTTTTGAAGACTTCAGTTCTGAAACTCGAAACCGAAAATTTCAGGAGTCAGCTGACCGGCACTTGTGAACTGCTTCTGCTTTAGGCACCACACGGCAAGAAAGACTGATGTAATGGTGTCGGCTGCATGTTTTATACCCATGATGTCATGTAAGAAGAGACAGCATCCAACGCAGGAATCCAAGACTCTGGTATTCAGACCGGCTGAGGGCTACCTGCAGGCAGATAACCCAAATGTGATGACTGCCACAGTGAAATACAAATAACATTGATATGGTGGCAAACAAGATCTGGGGTATACCAGGAGAGTGGGGCATTATGGGTAAAGGGAGGAGTTCGAGAGCTGGATCTTAAGTCTGGTAAAAGCGTCCAAGTCGGATCAAAGACCCATCAGTTGAAGAATGAATGAAAATGCCAACATCACATGCAAAGTCTGGAGGAGATGTGATGGGACAGAGAGACATAATTAGGAACATGTTTTTGAGAATGTAATTAGAGAATTTTCAAAATCTGTCAACTCAAGTGCTTTGTTAGAAATGTGAGGCAAGCAAACAGCTGTATCTAAAGGAAAACATTTTGAGCTGGGATATAGGATCTGAATTGGCCAGACAGGCAAGACTTACCAAGTTTAATGCTAATGACTTGCATAAAAATAAATTAATAGAAAAAGATCAAAATCTAAACCAACTGTAACTGAAGCTCTGAATACTGCAAAGGAGGTGAAAGAACTGGATATGGGATCTTTAGAAAAAGAAAGAACACTACATCTTTAGAAGAAAGAAAGAACACTACATAGAAAAACTGAATTTGTGAAAACAATACATGAAGAATAATCAGTAGGACTGAAACTAAGCAATGTATACAATATTGGTATGAATAATTACATATATGTATGGAGTGTGTGTACGGATGCATTGTAGGGGTTATCAACACTCCTACTGCTTAGCAAACAAATGGCAAAAGTTTCTTGTAATCAATTAGCCTTAAAGTTAGGTCTGCTAAAAACAAACACAGTAACCTGTAAAAAGTGAAATACTCCTGTAACATTTTATCTAGTTACTCCTTACATCCTTAAAAGTGTGTTTATGGGTAATCAAAAGCTGAAAAATCTTTAAACTTTGTATAAAGTAATCTTTTTTTTCTTAACTTAAAAATATAAAAAAGTTGCATCCGGGTATACAATGGAGTCTGTGTTGAAAGACTCCCAGTATCAATACTTAAAAGCATGTCTGCATCCAAAATATTTGAAATTAACAGCTGCATTATATTGTTTACTAATGGAATAACCTTTACATGAAAATGTAAAACTGTTTCTTGTGGTTTTGTTTTCTACTATTGTTTGTATCCATTTCAGAGTCTATAACATAAAAAAAACTTTATGAAATGTTTAACGTCAATTTAAAGTGAAAAAATAAGAAAGTGAGCAGTGAAGAAGGCTGTCAACCTATATGCACAATATCTACCAACAGGAGAAGGGGAAAGTAGACTGTAGACTTTCCTCAACCTGAAACTAATCAGCCTTTGTATACCAAGATCCAAATGAAAGCTTTCACTGGCAGGAAGAAACTAGAACGTAGACTGGGAGACACTGCATATCAACGAACAGACAGATGCCTTTGTACTCAGGTTATATCCATCAAGCTGAGCATGTACTGCGACCTAGGTTCTACCATTTAAAGACCAAATTCTTCTTGGGCAAACTTATTTACAAGCATGCCCACCTTCACACAAGTAGAGAAACCATAATTCTATAAAGACAGAATGTCTACTGTTCTGACAATCAGATTGTAACACAAAATATAAAACTTAACCAAAGCAATTTATTTCTTGCCAACATAAAAACTGCTCTCCTAAACAAGCTCACAAACAATTTCACGCTGTGCTCACTATAAACTTACTCAGGGTTAGCACAATATTAAAACTGATCCATCCACAACCCCGTTTTCCCATTTCTGCACATGGGGACAGAGTGCAATCATCCAGAGCAAAGGTTAACACCACCAGGTGGCTAGCCCTGCCACAGTTCGCACAATCCTGTCTCCCTCTCTCTGTCTGCCCCTCTGTCTGTCTGTCTGTCTGCCCCTCTGTCTGTCTGTCTGTCTGCCCCTCTGTCTGTCTGTCTGTCCGTCCCTCTGTCTGTCTGTCTGTCCCTCTGTCTGTCTGTCCCTCTGTCTGTCTGTCCCTCTGTCTGTCTGTCCCTCTGTCTGTCTGTCTGTCTGCCCGCCCCTCTGTCTGCCCGCCCCTCTGTCTGCCCGCCCCTCTGTCTGCCCGCCCCTCTGTCTGCCCGCCCCTCTGTCTGCCCGCCCCTCTGTCTGTAACCACAGCAATGGTCTGTATTTTAGGTTGTACCGGGTTTTGGCGTACCGTGCATACGTGTTGTGGGTGCATAACAATCGAAGGCTGGGATTTGGAAATTGCATGGTGCTTCCCGCTTGTGTCGTGTCGTGAATTTGAGCACAGTGTCCATGTGAAGATGATGATTCTTACACGGGATTTCAACCTTTTGAGGGACTGTGGATTTTTTCAGAACACTGACATGTCAATTAAAGTAGTATTACTATAGCTGTGCATTGTTGGTCACAACTGACAAAATGGATTTTAATTTTCAAAGCCTGTATACCCTACCTTATTTTGAAATTTAAAAATAAAGTGTTTGAATCATTATGACATGGATACTTAATGTTTCGTGTGTGCTTCTGTCTACCATTACCTTAAATTAACAGTGCTCCGAGAGCAGTGTACGTACTTACAGCCCTTTTGACTGTTGTATATCATCATGGTGATTGTATCTTTCCACAGCAATATTTGCACAACTTGCAATCCATGGCGAATGTCCACCAGTGCAACTGGTACCATTCTTCCTGTGGCCCACCATGCAGACAAACTAAATGTATGTGGTCCTAGAAGTGTTTTTTAATTCCGTACTGGTTCTGACACACTGCATATGTAAGACTAATGAATTCCTAAGGTTTCTGGCTGCAGCAGAGTTACCATACGATCACTATATTCCAAGCTTGGTGATTGCACTTATTTGTACCACAAAGTGTTGAAGTTGTGGTAAGGGGAGAAATTCACCTGAATTAAAACTCCTTTTACATTGCTAATGTACAAAAGTAGTGTTTTACAGTGCCCTGGTTTGAATAAGAGGAACTGTCGACTTAGTGTGTCATGTAAAGCCTGGGAACAAAGGACAAACTTTGACCGCAGAGCAACTAAGGTGGATGACTGTGACACTGACACATGTATTTCATGACTGTGTCACATGAAGGCAGCCATTATTAAAGATGGATATTTCATTGAACATCAATTTGAACCGCTTGAAGTCTTACAGGCTTGTACCAATGCTATCATGCAGTCTAATCAGTTTACCATGAATGAGTTTTGTGATTCCTGTATGTGATTTGATATAGTACTTTTTTATTTTTATTAGGTGATAGTGAAAATGCCATCCTGCTTTGCAATCAACTGTAGTATGTGCCAAGACAATCTGCCACAGGGGGCATCATTCCATCGGTTGCCACGTCACCTCAACTTGTGTAGACAGTGGGTGATTACCTGTGGTAGAGATGTCGGCAGCATACCGAAGTTTAAGGAAGCATTGAGTAGTGCAATGCCACGATATTTCCTCTGCTCCAAAAATTTTGAGGAGAGCCAGTTTCACCTTGACTAACAGCATCAGCTACTTCCTGAAGAGATGAAGCCCAAGCGTCCAATTCGGAGATTAATAAAAATGACAGTACCATCAATTTTCGCTCTTTTGACCAGCAAGACACAGACATCTTCAGTACATCGGTTGCAGCAGAAACAGCATCAGAAGGTAAGAACATTGGTTGGAGCACTGAAAGTTTTAATCAGCCTACTGTCATTTGCTTAGTGGGATAATGGCACTGTATGCGTTTCAATTTGCAACA